>NC_039252.1:17790822-17893322 GCF_003368295.1 Carassius auratus
AAGATCATCCCCACCAAGATCGTGTACGGCCAGCAGGGCAAAACACAGGTCAGACGCGGCTCACTACAGCCAGAACAACACATCGAAACAGATCGTTACTAGAGATGCAGCGACACCGTATATATTTATACCGGTCAGACGCTGCACTGTGATTGGTCAGTGATGATGGTGCTGTGTGCAGGTGTTGATCAAGCCCAAGCCCATGGCGTTCCAGACAGCGGTGGTCAGTGAACAGACGCGTCAGCTGGTCACCGAGACCCTGCAGCAGGTCACACGCAGCGCAGAATCTGTCCAGGAGGGGGCGCACAAAGACGACTCGCCCTCGTATACAGAGACGTCCGACAGCACTCACGGTCAGAGCACTCCTACATCTCATAGATCTGTTTCCCTGGGATCACTGCGCTCACGAGGCTGTGTCTCTGTGTCCAGACGCTCATCCGGTGGTGCACCTCATCACCTCCAGGGGGCAGGACTGGACGGAGCAGGAGGTGTCTGTGGAGGCCAGCCCCAGCATCATCTACCAGGACATGAGCGGAGAGTCTCAGTCGGCCACGTCCACCATCAAAGCCCTGCTGGAGCTGCAGCAGACCAGCGGTGTGTGTCCGAACCGTGTGTGTGAGCCGCTGTGTCTCGCTCCTGCTCAATGTGTGTGTGTGTGTGTGTGTTACAGTGAAGGAGAAGAGCGACGCCAAACCTCGCCAGAACACGATCGACCTGAGTCAGATGGCAGTGCCGATCCCGGTGCCGGAGCGGAGACAGTCCCCGGAGCCGTCGGGTCAGAGCGCCGGAGACACGGACCCCGGGGCCCAACACCCCCCACCGGTAACATCCCCAGCCCCTCATTCATCCAGCTCTTACAGCACAGCACTGACTCTCACATACAAGTCTGACAATACACACTGCACCAACTCCAGAAACATCTACGGCTTCCTGTGTATCTGATTTGATTTCAATGTCAATGGGTACCGTCACCAGTTTGGTTGCCAGTATTCTTCAAAATACCTGTGTTCTGTGGAAAAAAACTAAACCTTAGGATTGGAACAAGTGAAGGAGGAGTAAATGATGACAGAATGATGATTTCTGGGTGTACTGTCCCTTTAACTGTTGCTCTGCTGTTTCAGGTAAAGTGTGTAAGACTGTGATTGGAGGAGATGTCCCGAGTCCGTCAGCGTCTGCTGCGTCTGGACACACCACACAACAGGTCAGAACTACAGTCATGTGACACTGATTTACACTGCGGCGGTGTGTGTGTGTGTGTGCTGTAAGGGGCAGGGTTAGTGTAGTTCTAATACAAGTGTGTGTGTGTGTGTGCGCAGGTGAAGCCGCTGCAGGAGCAGATGGAGGAGGGCGAGTCGGAGGGAGACACTCTGGATCCTCAGACGGGTTTGTTCTATCGCTCGTCTCAGCCCAAACCTGCAGCCGAACCGTCAGACACGCCCACTTCCTCTAAGAGGGCGGAGCCTCTCACGGCCCGGGTCTCTGTGCAGAGAGTGTGTGTGTCTGCGTCTGCGTCTGCGCTGGTGTCCTCCACCCCTCCACACACACCGCAGCTGCCCAGACTGCAGCAGGCGCCCTCCTCACACAACCGACCCAAGACACACACGCAGCTGTCGCAGCCGCCGCCGCTGCAGGCGCATCACCCCGTGGGCTCCAGCAAGACTCAGGTGAGAACTGCGCAGACGCTGCGAGTCGTGTGTGTGTGTGTGTGTGAGCGGATCAGTGACGGCTCTGTGTGTGTGTGTGTCTCAGCTGCAGCAGCCCATCATCACGCAGGGAGCGTCCGTCACCAAGATCACGTTCGGCGCTCATCAGTGCCCCCCGGTGTCCAGCAGCGGCGAGGCGTCCGTCAAGCTCCAGCCGGAGTCCAGCTCCAGTCGACCCGCGCCAGAGAAGCCCTCCGACATCCTGAAGATCTCCATGATGGAGGCGGAGATCGAGCCCATGGTGGTGGACTCGTCCAGTGACTGCGGCCCGCTGACCAAGACCCCGAGCAGCTCTCCGCTCATCAGCAGCTCCAAACAGACGCTCGCTCACGGATCCTTCAGCCGCGTCAAGAGCAGCGACCTGGACATCATACAGGTGCTCCTCCAGCTCCACACATCCTCCGTGTGTTCTAGTATTCACATCTAATCATTCCTGATTCAAGATGCATCAACACTTGAAACAAGACATGATATCATAATATCTACATTCAAGCATGTTTCGATAATACTAGAGGAGGATCATTTTGATCAGTTTCAGCTGTAAAGAGCTCCAGAGTCATTATTGAGATCAGTTCAGTTCAGGTTGTCACCTGATGGTGTCAGTGACGTCCAATCAGTGAGAAAACTGAATATTGTCTTCTATCGATATATCAAGTTGAGTCAATTAATTCATTCTGTATTTTTTTTAAATAATTTTTTTTTTAATGTTCCAAAATATTTTTTTCTGAATTCAGTTTTTTTTTATGTTCTATTTTTTTTTAATGGATTACTTATTAATGGTTAAATAATACAATTTTTTTTGAACAAAACCATGTCTAATTAATTAAAATCATGAAAACTTATGGAATATAACAACAGTTTATTAAAAGACACATATTTTTGCCAAATATTTAATATAAGTATCATAAATATAAATATATTCAAATATTTTGTTTAATTTAGCAAATATTAAATATTTATGATCATCTGAAATACTTTTTTTTTTTTTTTTTTTTTTTTACAAATTCCACTTTATTTTAACTTTTCATTTTGTATTATTTCCATTAAATTTTTTCTGGACTCTATTATAATAGATTAATCCAATTTTAATAATCAGAATGCATGTCTAATTTATACAAAATATTTAACAAAAAAAATTTTTTTTCAGCTAGAAGAAATTTTCTCAAATTCTGTTAAAATTTTTCTCATTTTACATTTTAATGAGATTTTTACTATTTATTTAATTATATATCAAAATGTTGTTAGTCTTTCCTCAAAACAAGCAAAAATATCTGCCAGTGGGGTAAGAAAAATTGTTTAGCCTTTGAATTAAGATAATTTTTCTTGTCCCATAAGCAGATATTTTTGCTTGTTTTCAGGAAAAAGTAACAACATTTTTATTAATTTTTTACAGAAAGCAACACTTAATATCTTAAATCATTTTACTTTTACAGATTCAAGAATGTTTCGATATTTACCGTATTTTCAGGACTATAAGTCACACTTTTTCATAGTTTGGCTGGTCCTGCGACTTATAGTCAGATGCGACTTATTTATCAGAATTAATTTGACATGAACCAAGAGAAAACATTACCGTCTCCAGCCGCTAGAGGGCGCTCTATGCTGCTCAGTTCTCCTGTAGTCTACACTTAACACATAGAGCGCCCTCTAGCGGCTGGAGACGGTGATGTGAACTCTTGGTTCTAAATAAATGGAGACTTATAGTCCGAAAACTACGGTATACTAGAAAACAAGACAAATATACTTTACTTTTAACATCAAAAGTAAAAACATCAAATATTAGACCAACTGAGCACAGAAGGTCAGACAAATGTATATGTGCATCTTGAAAAACGGATGTTTAAGAGAGTTTTTGTGCTCGCTCATGGTTTAGAGGACAGTAATATCAAAGATGTCTTTAGCCCTGTTGCACCCCACACAGTAAACATCATGTTGTGGCTGTGTTGGTGTTGCTGAGGTCATGTGACGTGTGTTTGAGGTCATGTGATGTGTGTTTGGTCAGGTGATCCCGCAGTACTCCATCATGCCGGACTCCAGCCAATCAAACGTGGTGGTGGAGCCCAGCGGCTTCCTGGAGATCAGCGACTACACCAGCCAGCGTCTGGACGAGGAGGCCGCCATGGAACAGGAAGTGGACAGCAGCAATGACGAGGGGGCGGCGGCCAGCCCCAGGGCCGACCAATCACAGTGAAGCGTGTGGATTTGATGTGTTCAGAGGAGAAACCCCTTCTGTTAGTGCTTCATCACGTCTGTATAGAGAATCATGCAGTGAGTTTGTGCAGTAGAGACAAACCTTACTCTGTGGACGGAACCTTAGTAATGTTTGTGTTGATTTATACTTAAAGGGACAGTTCACCAAAAAATAGTCATTCTCTCTTCATTTACTCCCTTCAAGTTGATCAAACCTGCGCGAGTTTCTTTCTTCTGTTGAACACACACTTAAAATGGTGATAAACAAACAGCTGTTGGTAGCCATTGAGTCAATACTTGGGAAAAATACTATGCAAGTCAATGGGTACCAGCAAATATTTGGTTACAAATATTTTTAAAATATATCTGAATTGTTGAATACATCAGAAGATATTTCTTATGGCAATAACATTCATTTTTGTAAAAATAAAAATAAATCTGATTATATATACTTTGAAGGATGAGTGTACCCAAACAGTTGACGGTAGCCATTGACTCTTATTGTAAGAAAAAAACCTCAATGGGGACCAAAAAATCTGAGTTGTTTAAAAATGTATACAAGATATATTTGACAGGGCCCTGAAATATCATTTCTGTTAAAAGTCTGAAGAGATATTCTGAAGGATGTTAGTCTGGAAATAATAGGGAAAAATACTATGGAAGTCAATGGCTACCAGCAAATATTTGTTTTCCAGCATTCTTTAAATATATCTGAATTGTTGAAGACAACAGAAGCTGTTTTATATTAAAAAAATAATAAAGCACATAAATGTATACTTTGAAGAATATATGTATGTAACCAAACAGTTGACGGCACCCACTGACTTTAATAGTTAGGAAAAAAATACTATTGGATGACAAAATATCTTCTGGCGTGTTTAACTAATGATACAAGATATTTCACAGGGAATATAATTTCTGTTAAAAATCTGATCTAGATATTTTGAATATTAGTTGACGGTAGCCATTGTAGGAAAACATACAGTGGAAGTCAATGGCTACCAGCAGCTGCTTGTTTACACACATTCTTCACAATATTAACCTCGTGGTGATTGATGACAGAGTGATGCACTGTCCCTTTAATTTACACTTTAAATTAGAGCTGATGATGATGATGATGATGATGATGATGAGCGCTGCTTCATCAGGACGTTTTGTGACTCCGCCTCCGCTTCTATTCTGCTCTCTGATTGGTGTAAATAGTGTTTGTGCTCTCGCCCGTGTGTCTCGTTTGTGCTGGATGCGTTTTAATTCATAAACTTTACTTCAAAGCTCTGTTGTGTGTTGTGATTGTGTGTGTGTGTGTTTGCACAGGTGAGCAGAGGGTGGGGCTGAGGTGTGTGTGAGAGTGTGTGTGGAAAGTACCAGTGTCATTATAAGGGCCGAGTTTCCCTGCAACTCCTCACTGTAATGGAAACAAACGTGCGGTGGGTGTGTGTGTGGGACGGGGGGTTTTGTGTGTGTGTGTGTGTGTGTGTGTTTCTGGGTGGATTCCGCTCGTCTGAAGTGGGCAGAGATGCCAGGGACGCGGGGACTTTCCTTCTGTCCTCATGGATAGATCTGGAGCTCCTCCGGGACCGAGCCTCCTCTCGTTCGTGTGGTGTCACTGGATTCAGATCAGATTCAGATCCAGTCCGTATCACCTCAATTCTACTCTATTTCCTAAAATTCCAGTCTATTTTACTAAAAGTTATTTTAAAAATTAATATTATTTAAACTGCGCCCTTCAAAATGCATTTAAATTTTTCATACATTTTTTTTTTTTTTTTTACAAATTCTGTTTTCAGTTTACATTTTCTGCATATTTTAATGATTCATTTCAAGATTATAATCAAAAACATGTTTAATTAATTTAAATCATGAAGCCTTTATGATTTAACAGCAATTAAAAGGTTAACAACATTTTGAATTATTATTATTTTTATTTTTTTACCAAATCAAATTGTGTTTCGGATTCAGCTTTTCTGAATCAGTTTGAATGCTTTAATAATGAATGTCTCATTAGATGTTTCCAGGGCCATCTCTTCTTCTCCCGTCGTTTCATTTTCTCAGAAAAGCACCGTTTGTGTAACAGCTCATTTAACTCATTTGTTTTCCCAGAACTAATTTGTGTGTTACGTAATGTGTTTGTTCAGTCGGGCGAAGCTTTGATAATCTCATCATAAATTATTAGCATTATGGAATATTACTATTAGGTGTGTATGCATTATAAACTGAAGTGATGAAACTATCAGAGTATTCTGTAGAATAATAATGATATTCAGTTGCTCTTACTGCGATTCAGCACGGTTATTATAGTAAACTAAATAAAGCAACAATACAGACATTAAAAAAAGGCTAACTAAATTATTTTTGTAACACTAATAGTATGTAACATCACATGAGCTCAGAGTAAGTTTCCCAGCTGATGTCATCTCTGTGTTTTGTGTTTAAAGTGCTATAAATAAAGCTTTACTGTGTTTGATGTAAATAGCCGTCGGGATCCACCAGACGCTTTCAGTTTCAGTTTCAGATGGACTGCAGCAGATGCTGGAAAACCCCTGCGACTGAAGATGACCTTCATCTGCTGATAATAATAGAGCTGAAGGGACGGCTTTGAAGAAGTTGTAAAGGTGAGAATCTTCCAGTGGACGGATGAAGTGAAGCCGCTCGCCTCGGGACGTCCCAGATCACACCGAACATCACACATCTGTGATCTGACCCCAGCACAACACCAGCTTCCTCTAACACACACTCACACATCAGCTCAAGAAATCATGTCTGGTTTGTGAGGAGAAGACAATATCTGTCTGAGACACAACTATTAGAAAATCTGGAATCTGAGGGAGCAAAAACATCGAAATATTGAGAAAATCATCTTTAAAGTTGTTCAGATGAAGCTCTTAGCAATGCATATTACTAATCAAACATTAAGTTTTGATATATTTACAGCAGTGGTGGACGAAGTACACAAGTCAAGTACTTGAGTAAAAGTACAGATACGAATAATAAAATATTACTCCAGTAAAAGTAAAAGTACTCCTTTTTCAATTTTACTCAAGTGAAAGTACAAAAGTACTCAATTTTGTATGTACTTAAGTAAAAAAGTACTGAAAGATAGATGTTTGCAATTTTATATAGGCTAATTTAATTTTATATTAGCACTTTTTTTTTTTTTTTTATAATCCTACTGCTCAAAATACCTGGGATTTTTTCCAAAATAACCACTATATGGAGTCAAGATATATTTTTGTTGTTGATATGGACTACACTGATGAGAGTAATGTTCACTGTGAAGCTTACACTGTGATGAAACTGAGAGAAAACAGAGATGACCATCTGATCTTCACCAGTAACAACAAAGTATTTTAAAGTTTGTGGTTTTACAGAACATCACAGTTATATATGACATGATAATAAGGCCTGAAGTTAGGAAGAACATCTTAAGGAAAATATAATTCTATTTTCTTAATGATTTTTTTCCTTCTCAAACCTTGTCTGTGGTGTAAAAACACCCCTGGCCAAACGGGGTGCATCTCTTCCCCTCTTTGATAATTACTGTAGTTACCATGTTCTGAACATCACATCCTTTCTTTTCTCCCCAGATGTAATCTATCTATCTATCTATCTATCTATCTATCTATCTATCTATCTATATATATATATATATATATATATATATATATATATAGGTGGTTGAATAAAAATATTTGGACATTATTTATAAAAATTACCTCAAGTTAGCACCAGCAAGCCTGCTAGACATTTAGCATCAGCTACAATATTTACTTATTTTCAGTACCGTTCTGCATAAACATTCATGTCCGTCTAACGTTACTCGTCTAAAAAAAAGCCTCAAGTTCAAATATTAATTTATCACCAATTAACTGTTTGACAAACACTTCCTGCTTCGAGAGCTGAATTTAAAAAAAATCTCAAACATGCTCCGAAGTCCCGATCTGAATCAACCGAGTCGCGAACAGGCTCCGAAGTCCCGATCTGAATCAACCGAGTCGCGAACATGCTCCGAAGTGCCGATCTGAATCAACCGAGTCCCGAACAGGCTCCGAAGTGCCGATCTGAATCAACCGAGTCGCGAACATGCTCCGAAGTGCCGATCTGAATCAACAGAGTCGCGAACATGCTCCGAAGTCCAGAAGTCCCGATCTGAATCAACCGAGTCGCGAACAGGCTCCGAAGTGCCGATCTGAATCAACAGAGTCGCGAAAATGCTCCGAAGTCCAGAAGTCCCGATCTGAATCAACCGAGTCGCGAACAGGCTCCGAAGTCCCGATCTGAATCAACCGAGTCCCGAACAGGCTCCGAAGTGCCGATCTGAATCAACCGAGTCGCGAACATGCTCCGAAGTGCCGATCTGAATCAACAGAGTCGCGAACATGCTCCGAAGTGCCGATCTGAATCAACCGAGTCGCGAACATGCTCCGAAGTGCCGATCTGAATCAACCGAGTCGCGAACATGCTCCGAAGTGCCGATCTGAATCAACCGAGTCGCGAACATGCTCCGAAGTGCCGATCTGAATCAACAGAGTCGCGAACAGGCTCCGAATTGCCGATCTGAAAACTTCGACCAAAGAATGTAAAAAATAATTATATTTCTCTAATAACTCTAACTCTACAACTCTATGAAATACTCAGATCACGTATCTAAAAATCAATCGCTATAGTAAAAGAGAGAGGAGTGAAGTTTCCTACCGCTCTGCTGTGTTTGGTCCTCACGCGCGTCTCCGCCCCTCACACGCGCGTTTACAGCGCTAAATTAATCATCTGTGCTAATTATTATACATTTACTTCATTGTCAGCTTCAGGTACTTCATTTATTATTGTTCAATGAACTGTTTGATACAAAAAAAAGGTTGTATTTCAGTAATAATTCTAAATTATCAAAATAAAATATATAAAATAAATAATAAAAAATATGATTTTCAGTTACAATAATTAATCCTAAATTCCGACATTAATAACTTACTTTTAGCAACATCAGACGCACGCGCTCACAATATCTCACGGTTCTTACTTCTGTAGACTCACACTAAACGGTTCATTTGAATCAGTGAGTGGTCGATTCCAGAACAGCTGCAATCGGATCATTCTAATTCGTAAACGAATCGTTTGGTGCGATTCGCGATCCGATTTAAAGGTTTATTTTGAAAAGACTCAGTTCGTTCATGATGAATCAGACACCGCTTCTGCGTGTCGGAGCACGTGATATATTATAGGGAGTAACGATATGTTTTATGAAATGTAGTGAAGTTAAAAGTACGATCTTATGCTTTGGAATGTAGTGAAGTAAAAGTAAAAGTTACTCAAAATAAAACTACTTCAGTAAAGTACAGATACTTGAAAAATGTACTTAAGTACAGTAACGAAGTAAAGCTACTCCGTTACTGTCCACCACTGATTTACAGTAGGAGATTTACTAAATATCTTCATGAATCATGATCTTTACTTAATATCCTCGTGATTTTTGGCATAAAAGAGAAATGCATAATTTTGACTCATACAAAATTACAACCTTTAAATATTATAATGCAATTTAACTCTATTTTAACTTTGGTTACAATTATTTATAAAAAATGTAATGCATTACAATGCATTAATACCTTTATAATGCCATTTATAATAACTACATTGTTATTACTTATACAAAAAATTATAACTGAAATAAAATATACACTTTATTTAAGCTAATTGCTTAATTGTTTTCATTTTTATACTAAAATAAACTGAAATAAATTACTAAAATTATATAGATGTTAAAAAAGCTACAAAATGACTAAAACTTAATCTAAAATGGAAAAATAAAAACTGATTCAAAGTATTAATAACTATACTGATACTTAAACATCACAGGTTACAAAAACTAGTAACACTGAATTAAACATGAAGTGAAATCACGTGTTCAGACTGAAAGTGAAGTCACTCCTCTTGATCTGCTTCTGTTCACACACACTTCAGATGATGATGGTGATGATGAAGATCATCTGCTCTGATCACGATTGTGGTGTGTTTCTGTGTCAGACTATGTTTTTTCATCTTCACTGAATATCATAATGAACTGAGATTCTTGTTTTATGAGACAAGTATAAAAAAACAAATATCTGCAAATGGATTATTCGTATAAAATAAGAGTATATTTATGTGAACTTAGATCAGTTTCTCAGAATTCAGTGACGTCCGTCATTCTGCATCTCCAGTAAATTATTTTAAAAAGTTTAGATATTTATACTGGAAAGCAAGAAAAACACAGAGGAATTTTTCTTATTTTTTTCTTTCTGGTAACCCTTTATTTTAAGGTGGCCTTGTCACACATTGTCACACATGTGCTTACTCTTGTGCTAAAAATAAATGATGCATAATTACATACAAGTGACCCTAATCATCACCAAACCTATAGAGCAAGTGTGTGTTGTTAATTAATATTACACAGTAATTAAATATATAATTACACTGTAACGAGGACACCTTAAAAATAACGTAATGTACTTTCTCTCTCTCTCTCTCTGTGGGCAGTGTTGTGACCACAGGAGATTTTCACATTTGTGGGAAAGTAACAACAGTGGTTACATTGGGTTTAATTCCTTCAATATAATGATTTAGTGTGTGCACTGAAACACACGATGAGTGATGAATGCTAAAATCAATATTTAATGTCTGTTGGTGCTGATTTCTGACGGTGTGTGTATGATGAAATCCCCTCAGAGCCGCTGTTTTATTTCTCTCACAGCTTCAGTTCCCCACGCTCGTCATGAGATGAACAAATCAGATGATTCTGAATTATTGTGTGTGACATTTGATCATCTGGACAAATCTAGTCAGAAAGCCCTGTAAGCTGATGTTATTGTTTGGAGATGAAGTGAATATAGACGAGTGACTCATTCGCTTCTGACGACAGGAAGTGTGGATCTGATTCTGAGAGTGTGTGTGTGTGTGTGTGTGTGTGTGTGCAATGCTGTGGGATGTTTCAGACAGTCTGTGAATGTCAGATATGAGCGAGCGGCTCGTTCCTCAGAAACACTGAGGTGAAGTTCTTCAGAAGTACCAGTAAGTGCCCTTGAGGAACTAGTGTGCACTACTGAAGTGCTTCTCAAGAGCCTCCCACTGAAGCTGACAGCTTTCTTTAGCTTCGGCCGTTTATAATCTTGTCTTGTGTGTTCAGTTACTCTGTTGTGAGGTCAGCTTTGCCAAGGCTCCCTGACAGAAGAGATGTCCTTTATATCTCACTGGAAACTTCAAACCTGTTTGGTTTTTTTTTATTTTATAGAGCTCGTCCTCATCTCGTCTGCAACCATTCTGCCTGGAATCTTCTTTGTGGGGACATATTTTTGGTCCCCTTGAGGAAACAATCTTATAAATCACCCAGAATAAAGTGTTTTGAAAATCTAAAAATGCCTGTAGTCTTGCATGAGGGCTACACACACACACACACACACACACACACGTTATTATTCATCAGAGATGGAGGTGAGGTTCCTCTCTTGCTGTTGTGAATGTGTCTGTGGGTTTGTGGGATCATTGGAGGCTCGTGATGTTTGTAATTGTGGAGAGGAATGTGTTTCTTCTTTTTATGGATATATATAACGTGTTTTATTGTCGGTGTGTCGAGTGGCTTTATGATTAGTTTGTTTGTGTGAAGAACACGAGAACATTGAAACCATCTGAAGGCCTCTCTCCAGATGTTGTTTTATGGTTTGTAGATCAGATGGTTTGTGTTTCTAGCGTTTCTCATTACACACAAAAACATTCGCTGCAGAAACATAAAGTGCCTTCGTCCTGACGTCAGCCAGCAGAGATGAAGTTCTAGAACGAGTGATGTGTGTGATTCCTGGATCAGAGCCAGAATGAGCATCACAAGCAGAGCACGCACAGCTCCGTCCGGATGAAGTGCAAGAGGAAAGTGTTTGTGTGTGACCCGTCTGACCTCCAGAAAGTGAGACTGAACTCCTGTCTTACTCACAAAGAGACATTCAGCGTGACTCAAGTGCAGCTCATCAATCCTCACGTCTGCTTACAATTTACAGACTCCAGGAACTTCCTGTGCCCCCCGTTAGAAGAACACGGGAACACGGGAACACTTTACAACAAGGTCTCGCTTGTTAACATTAGTGGATGCAATGAGCACTTTATTTTTCCAGAATCAACTTTTGTTAATGTAAGTTCTTAAAAATATTAGCTCATAGTACAAAAGATTTCTGAAGATCATGTGACACTGAAGACTGGAGGAATGATGCTGAAAATACAGAAATACATTACACTTTAACACAGATTCACACAGAAAACTGATGATTTAGATTCTGATAATATTTAACATTTTTTACTGTATTTTTTTTTTTTATTAAAATAAATTCAGCCTTGGAAGGGTTTTTAAAATCATAAGATTTCCAAGCTCTTTGCATATATTACTGTGGGTCTGAATGCGCCTTGACTTGAGAAATGCAAGGACACACAAAAGTCAAACTATCATGGATCATCTGGGTTCATCTGTGCAGGAAACGCATCAGCACTGCATGTTCTCAGAGATAGGAGACGTGTAGAAGACGAGCGGATCCTCTCATGACTCTGAATGAACAGCCTTTTATGGGAATGTGTGTGTTTGGGAGGAGACGGAGCCGCTATCAGTGATTCCCACATGTGTAATTAAACCCCATACATGCGTCTGTGTCTCTATCTGTGTGTCTCTAGAGGAGCATCTCAGGAACGCCATGAACTCATCAGGGACTGGAGGAGGTCATGAGAAACATCTCCGCTGGCAGATCTACAGAAAAAAATGTTGTTATCGAGGGAATCTGAGTTAGTTGTAGTAAACACACTCCGCTTTCACTCGCCAGCGCTGATGAAACGCCCTGAAAACAAGCAGCGGTCGGTGGGTTAGGAAGGGTTAGTTAGTGGAGACCATCTGTCCAAACACTGTTGAAGGCAAGTCTGTCATGTGAGGAGAGTCACTGAACGTCATGTAATTGACACCAGTTGTGCTGGTAAAGTCCCCGCTGGAGCTCCAGGGGCCGTGTGGAACCTCACCTTAAGATTCATGTGAATTTGCCCCATTGTGGTTTTTTGAAACTCAATGGCTGAACTAAAGAAGCTTTGACTGATAGTGAGAATCGAGCTCTTTAAAGTCCCTCACGATCTGTTCTGGGGAATTATGAGATCTGGTGAAGGCCAGACGCAGTGGAAAGAAACGTCACTGAGCGAAAAGTTGAACGTCTGAAGAGAAATATGAGAGGAAACTGATGGTTCAGTTTAATATGATGAGTAATGACACTGAATAATTTCTGACCTGAGGTGATAAAGCAACCAGTGTGCACTAACTTTCATTATAGTTTGAGTCGACACAGTGTGTCAGAAACTGATATTCAGTTCACTCAAGTCAAGTGAACTGAATATACACTGCATAATGTTAAGCTTGTTTTTTCACCACAGTTCAGAGAAAAAAGTCTGTTGCTGGATATAAACTCAGAACTGAGACACAAACTCAGAATTTTGATATATAAATTTAGAATATTATATAATTATTAATGATATAAACTATATAAAAAAACGATATAGATTCAGGCACAGTGGTTCAGTGGTTCACGAGGTTGTCTACAGACCGGAAGGTTGCTGGTTCAATCCCCGGCTCCACCTGACCAAGTGTGGAGGTGTCCTTGAGGAAGACACCTAACCCCAGCTGCTCCTGACGAGCTGGATGGAGTCTTGACTGGCTCACACCGCAGTCGGTGTGTGTGTGAATGTGTGTGTAAATGGGTGAATGTGAGGCAACTTGTAAAGTGCTTTGGGTGGCCATGTGGTCTGTTGAAAGGGCTATATAAATGCAGTCCATTTATGAAATATAAATTCAAAATCGAGATATAAATCTATACTTATGAGATAAACTCAGAATTGACAGTACTAATTCGTTAGAGGAAAAAAGAGAGCGATATTAACTCAGAATTGCTTGTTTTTATTCAGTGGGAGAAATAAGCTTCCATAGACTGTTTCACAATGATGAACAAAAAATAACATTGTCAATGTTGCTAAATTCAATAATTAGAAAACAAACTCAAATTCTGCTCTAAAGCAGCTCTATTCAATTCAATTCAAGTTTATTTGTATAGCGCTTTTTACAAAACAAATCGTTACAAAGCAACTTTACAGAAAATTATGTTTCTACAATATTTAGTAGTAGCTAGTAGTTTGTGCACATTTGACAGGATTTTAGAAAAAATAAAAATAATAATAATAATAATACAAGACGTAGTCAGCTAGACGATGAACTATCAATATTATTAATTAAGTTATTATATGATTCAGTCACACATTTAGCAATAATTGTTAATTCTGTTTGTAGATTCAGGGTTAGCATCATCTGAGGTCCTCTGAGGGTCAGCATCATCTCTTCTCAGGTGTTCTGGATCCAGACTGGAGCTTGTTTAAATCCTAGTTACCACGGGATGTAAATCGAATGCTTGGCGAAAGAGATGTGTTTTTAATCTAGATTTAAACAGAGAAGGTGTGTCTGAACCCCGAACATTATCAGGAAGGCTATTCCAGAGTTTGGGAGCCAAATATGAGAAAGCTCTACCTCCTTTAGTGGACTTTGCTATCCTAGGAACGACCAAAAGTCCAGTGTTTTGTGACCTTAGGGTGCGTGATGGGTTGTAGCGTGGTAGAAGGCTAGTTAAGTACGCAGGAGCTAAACCATTTAGGGCCTTACAGGTAAGTAATGATAATTTGTAACTGATACGGAACTTAATAGGTAGCCAGTGCAGAGACTGTAAAATTGGGGTAATATGATCATATTTTCTTGACCTGGTAAGGACTCTAGCTGCTGTATTTTGGACGACCTGTAGCTTGTTTATTGACGAAGCAGGACAACCACCTAGAAGTGCATTACAATAGTCCAGTCTAGAGGTCATGAATGCATGAACTAGCTTTTCTGCATCAGAAACAGATAACATGTTTCGTAGCTTGGCAATGTTCCTAAGATGGAAGAATGCAGTTTTTGTAACATTGGAAATATGATTTCCAAAAGACAAATTGCCGTCTAATATAACACCCAGATTTCTGACTGTAGAGGAAGTAACAGTACATCCGTCTAGTTGCAGATTGTAATCTACAAGATTCTGTGTAGTGTTTTTTGGTCCAATAATTAGTATCTCTGTCTTATCCGAATTTAATTGGAGAAAATTATTTGTCATCCAATCTTTTACATTTTTAACACACTCTGTTAGCTTAGATAATTGGGAAGTTTCATCTGGTCTCGTTGAGATATATAGCTGAGTATCATCAGCATAACAGTGGAAGCTAATTCCGTATTTTCTAATAATATTACCAAGGGGCAACATGTATATTGAAAATAGAAGGGGACCTAGGACGGATCCTTGTGGCACTCCATATTTTACTGATGATAAATGAGATGACTCCCCATTTAAGTAAACAAAATGGTAGCGATCGGACAGGTAGGATCTAAACCATCTTAGAGCCTGCCCTTGAATACCTATATAGTTTTGTAATCGATCTATGAGTATGTCATGATCTATGGTGTCGAACGCAGCACTAAGATCAAGTAAGACTAGAAATGAGATGCAGCCTTGGTCTGACGCAAGGAGCAGGTCATTTGTAATTTTAACAAGTGCAGTTTCTGTGCTATGGTGGGGCCTAAAACCTGACTGAAATTCTTCATACAGATCATTTTTATGCAGGAAGGTGCTCAATTGAGCAGACACAACTTTTTCTAAAATTTTAGACATAAATGGAAGATTTGAAATAGGCCTATAATTTGCCAGTACACTAGGATCTAGTTTTGGTTTCTTAATAAGAGGCTTGATAACCGCCAGCTTGAATGGTTTAGAGAATACAATAGTGACATTAAACAGATAAATTCATTTTAGATTTTGTGCTTATCTTTGTCATGGTAGACATTGTGCTGGAGCAAAGGAGCAAGGAAACGTATGAGAATTCATGAAGAGCATTACATCCAAACAAAGACACAACAGGAGCCCTCTCTGGGCCGGATGTGGGAACAGGAGTCCTCTCTGGGCCGGATGTGGGAACAGGAGTCCTCTCTGGGCTTTACTTGGGAACAGGAGTCCTCTCTGGGCCGGATGTGGGAACAGGAGTCCTCTCTGGGCTTTACTTGGGAACAGGAGTCCTCTCTGGGCTGGATGTGGGAACAGGAGTCCTCTCTGGGCTTTACTTGGGAACAGGAGTCCTCTCTGGGCCGGATGTGGGAACAGGAGTCCTCTCTGGGCCGGATGTGGGAACAGGAGTCCTCTCTGGGCTGGATGTGGGAACAGGAGTCCTCTCTGGGCCGGATTTGGGAACAGGAGTCCTCTCTGGGCTGGATGTGGAACAGGAGTCCTCTCTGGGCTTTACTTGGGAACAGGAGTCCTCTCTGGGCTGGATGTGGGAAGAGGAGTCCTCTCTGGGCTTTACTTGGGAACAGGAGTCCTCTCTGGGCCGGATGTGGGAACAGGAGTCCTCTCTGGGCTTTACTTGGGAACAGGAGTCCTCTCTGGGCCGGATGTGGGAACAGGAGTCCTCTCTGGGCCGGATGTGGGAACAGGAGTCCTCTCTGGGCCGGATGTGGGAACAGGAGTCCTCTCTGGGCTTTACTTGGGAACAGGAGTCCTCTCTGGGCCGGATGTGGGAACAGGAGTCCTCTCTGGGCTTTACTTGGGAACAGGAGTCCTCTCTGGGCTGGATGTGGGAAGAGGAGTCCTCTCTGGGCTTTACTTGGGAACAGGAGTCCTCTCTGGGCCGGATGTGGGAACAGGAGTCCTCTCTGGGCCGGATGTGGGAACAGGAGTCCTCTCTGGGCCGGATGTGGGAACAGGAGTCCTCTCTGGGCCGGATTTGGGAACAGGAGTCCTCTCTGGGCTGGATGTGGGAACAGGAGTCCTCTCTGGGCTGGATGTGGGAACAGGGGTCCTCTCTGGGCCGGATGTGGGAACAGGAGTCCTCTCTGGGCTTTACTTGGGAACAGGAGTCCTCTCTGGGCCGGATGTGGGAACAGGAGTCCTCTCTGGGCTGGATGTGGGAAGAGGAGTCCTCTCTGGGCCGGATGTGGGAACAGGAGTCCTCTCTGGGCTTTACTTGGGAACAGGAGTCCTCTCTGGGCCGGATGTGGGAACAGGAGTCCTCTCTGGGCCGGATGTGGGAACAGGAGTCCTCTCTGGGCTGGATGTGGGAACAGGAGTCCTCTCTGGGCCGGATGTGGGAACAGGAGTCCTCTCTGGGCTTTACTTGGGAACAGGAGTCCTCTCTGGGCCGGATGTGGGAACAGGAGTCCTCTCTGGGCCGGATGTGGGAACAGGAGTCCTCTCTGGGCTGGATGTGGGAACAGGAGTCCTCTCTGGGCTTTACTTGGGAACAGGAGTCCTCTCTGGGCTGGATGTGGGAACAGGAGTCCTCTCTGGGCCGGATGTGGGAACAGGAGTCCTCTCTGGGCTTTACTTGGGAACAGGAGTCCTCTCTGGGCTTTACTTGGGAACAGGAGCCCTCTTAGGTCTTAACTTGGGAACAGGAGTGAATTAGGTGTGATGTTATCCAAAGCTTAAGGCAAGCCCACAGAATTCCCGGGCAAACTTATCAAAGGGGCAGATCCTTATGGGATGGGGCCGCGAATCTTGCGGTGGTTTCCTTCATCACCATAAATGAAAAAACAAAAAAACTTTCAAAAAGCAAAACAAAAATAAAAAACCAGGAGAAGGGGGGCCGCTTACTATTTGCAGGTCAGGTGTCTGTAACGGTAGCTACTGTGTGGGATCGAAGGAGTGAGCAAAACACAAGACAGGAACACAAGGCCAGTCCATGGGAGTGACAATCTGATTGTGTCAGTACGGTCAAATTAGTAATATTACTGAATATTAGGTGTTTTCTAAACCTCTATTGGACACAACGTTGAGTGTGTGTGTGTGTATTTCAGAGTTCATATGGACCTATTATGTGTTATTTATTGGTTGTGACCCAGATGTTCCTGTATGAAATTGAGCTCCAACTGACATCAAAAATTGAGGTACTTTCCGAAACACATCTGAGGTTTGGTGCATTAAACCCACATGAATGGCTCAATCACCCTCATCAGTATACAAACTGTTCTTGAATGAAATATGTTTGCGCAGGAATAGATCAGAATGAATGTTATCCAATCCATTCCCACAAATCTCAGCTTCTCAAAAACACTTGACAAGGAGTCCTCTCTGGGCTTTACTTGGGAACAGGAGTCCTCTCTGGGCTTTACTTGGGAACAGGAGTCCTCTCTGGGCTTTACTTGGGAACAGGAGTCCTCTCTGGGCCGGATGTGGGAACAGGAGTCCTCTCTGGGCTTTACTTGGGAACAGGAGTCCTCTCTGGGCTGGATGTGGGAACAGGAGTCATCTCTGGGCTGGATGTGGGAACAGGAGTCCTCTCTGGGCTTTACTTGGGAACAGGAGTCCTCTCTGGGCTTTACTTGGGAACAGGAGTCCTCTCTGGGCCGGATGTGGGAACAGGAGTCCTCTCTGGGCTTTACTTGGGAACAGGAGTCCTCTCTGGGCCGGATGTGGGAACAGGAGTCCTCTCTGGGCCGTATGTGGGAACAGGAGTCCTCTCTGGGCTGGATGTGGGAACAGGAGTCCTCTCTGGGCTTTACTTGGGAACAGGAGTCCTCTCTGGGTGGGATGTGGGAACTGGAGTCCTCTCTGGGCTTTACTTGAGAACAGGAGTCCTCTCTGGGCTGGATGTGGGAACAGGAGTCCTCTCTGGGCTTTACTTGGGAACAGGAGTCCTCTCTGGGCGGGATGTGGGATCTGGAGTCCTCTCTGGGCTGGATGTGGGAACAGGAGTCCTCTCTGGGCTTTACTTGGGAACAGGAGTCCTCTCTGGGCTTTACTTGGGAACAGGAGTCCTCTCTGGGCTTTACTTGAGAACAGGAGTCCTCTCTGGGCCGGATGTGGGAACAGGAGTCCTCTCTGGGCCGGATGTGGGAACAGGAGTCCTCTCTGGGCTGGATGTGGGAACAGGAGTCCTCTCTGGGCCGGATGTGGGAACAGGAGTCCTCTCTGGGCTTTACTTGGGAACAGGAGTCCTCTCTGGGCCGGATGTGGGAACAGGAGTCCTCTCTGGGCTTTACTTGGGAACAGGAGTCCTCTCTGGGCCGGATGTGGGAACAGGAGTCCTCTCTGGGCCGGATGTGGGAACAGGAGTCCTCTCTGGGCTGGATGTGGGAACAGGAGTCCTCTCTGGGCCGGATGTGGGAACAGGAGTCCTCTCTGGGCTTTACTTGGGAACAGGAGTCCTCTCTGGGCCGGATGTGGGAACAGGAGTCCTCTCTGGGCCGGATGTGGGAACAGGAGTCCTCTCTGGGCTGGATGTGGGAACAGGAGTCCTCTCTGGGCTTTACTTGGGAACAGGAGTCCTCTCTGGGCTGGATGTGGGAACAGGAGTCCTCTCTGGGCTGGATGTGGGAACAGGAGTCCTCTCTGGGCTTTACTTGGGAACAGGAGTCCTCTCTGTGTCGGATGTGGGAACAGGAGTCCTCTCTGGGCTGGATGTGGGAACAGGAGTCCTCTCTGGGCTTTACTTGGGAACAGGAGTCCTCTCTGTGTCGGATGTGGGAACAGGAGTCCTCTCTGGGCTGGATGTGGGAACAGGAGTCCTCTCTGGGCTTTTCTTGGGAACAGGAGTCCTCTCTGGGCTTTACTTGGGAACAGGAGTCCTCTCTGGGCTTTACTTGAGAACAGGAGTCCTCTCTGGGCTTTACTTGGGAACAGGAGTCCTCTCTGGGCTTTTACTTGGGAACAGGAGTCCTCTCTGGGCCGGATGTGGGAACAAGAGTCCTCTCTGGGCTTTTCTTGGGAACAGGAGCCATCTTTTTTTCTTTTTTTTTAATTTGAAAAGGGACAAGTATGTCACATAAACACATGTTACATATTACAACATTTTAGCCGAAGCTAACTCTCAGGTCCTGACATGGGAATAGGAGCCCTCTCTGGACTGGAAGTGGGAACAGGAGCCCTCTTAGGTCTTAACTTGGGAACAGGAGTGAATTAGGTGTGATGTTATCCAAAGCTTAAGGCAAGCCCTCAGAATTCCCGGGCAAACTTATCAAAGGGGCAGATCCTTATGGGATGGGGCCGCGAATCTTGCGGTGGTTTCCTTCATCACCATAAATGAAAAAACGAAAAAACTTTCAAAAAGCAAAACAAAAATAAAAAACCAGGAGAAGGGGCGCCGCTTACTATTTGCAGGTCAGGTGTCTGTAACGGTAGCTACTGTGTGGGACCGAAGGAGTGAGCAAAACACAAGACAGGAACACAAGGCCAGTCCATGGGAGTGACAATCTGATTGTGTCAGTGCGGTCAAATTAGTAATATTACCGAATATTAGGTGTTTTCTAAACCTCTATTGGAGACAACGTTGAGTGTGTGTGTGTGTGTATTTCAGAGTTCATATGGACCTATTATGTGTGATTTATTGGTGGTGACCCAGATGTTCCTGTATGAAATTGAGCTCCAACTGACATCAAAAAACTGAGGTACTTTCCGAAACACATCTGAGGTTTGGTGCATTAAACCCACATGAATGGCTCAATCACCCTCATCAGTATACAAACTGTTCTTGAATGAAATATGTTTGCGCAGGAATAGATCAGAATGAATGTTATCCAATCCATTCCCACAAATCTCAGCTTCTCAAAAACACTTGACAACTGAAAACAAACACAAACAGCAATAAAAAGCCTGTGTGAAACGGCGGCAGTGGATGGGTGTTCAGTAAGCTGAGTGCAGCTCTTTTCTCATGTTTACAGAATTCTAGTTTCAGGGCTGCAGGGTGAAGCAGAATCACAAAGGAGTGAAATCCTAGAAAAAGCTGCTGTGAGGAGCTTTTCTGATGCGCTTGTGTGTGAAGCGTGTTAGTTGGCCTCTGGGTGTCTATGAAAGATTTGCTGAACTCTCGCTCTTTTCATTCTGCTTTAATCATCTGGCTCAGTTATCTGCTCATGACAAAGCAGCAGAGAACCATGAGATCTGGCAGATTCCACATTTACACTGAAAAACATTATTCTCTTAACATTTTTGTCTTGTTTTCTAGTATAAATGTCTAAACATTCTTGAATCAAGATCCATTTACTTGACAAGTATAATGATTTAAGATATTAAGTCTGAAATATACAATATCTGCCAATGGGGTAGGAAAAATGATATTAGTTCAAAGGCTAAGTGAGATTATTTTTCTTGCACTATTGGCACATATTTTTGCTTGTTTTAAGCAAAAACTAACAACATTTTGAGATTTACAGAAAACAAGACATAATGTCTTGTAATTTTACTTGTACAGTAAATTCATCTTGATTCAAGAATTTGTATAAAATAATACTAGAAAACAAGACAAAAATAGTAAGTAAAATAATAATTTGCAGTGCAGACCTCAGATTCAACACGGATCTTGGTCAGGTGTGACTAGTGACTGTGTGTGTGACTGTGTGTGTGTGTGTGGGGGGGGGGGGGTTCCAGACAGTGATCAGGATGGGTCCGGCGGACAAACAAAAACAAATGGAATGATTTGTTTAGATATTGTGAGATCGGCTGTGTCTGATTAGTTTCCATCTGCTGCTCATTTCACTCAGAATTCCTTTGATTTAAATTCAACACAGAAGAAATGCTGTTGGTAATGCTAATGTCATCATGTTCTGTGTGCTTGTACTAAATACTCAAAAGTGAGTTAAACATGACAAAACCTCCCAAAAACCTACTTTTCAGGTTGATATCACTTGAAAAATAAAAAGGTTAAAAATAAAGAAAGAAAGAAAGAAAATATATGTTTTTAATTGTTTTAATTTCAAGAAATTATGTTTGTCTTGATTGTGGTGTTTTTTTTCCAATACAAATATCTAAGTTCTTAAATCAAGATAAACTTACTGGAAAACCAAAGTGATTAAGAATATTTCCTATTTCTGCTAATGTGGTCAGAAATATAATCCTGTTTTCATCTGACCAGTATTTGATATCTTCTGTCATTTTGTTCCTCCAGTAAAGGTGTGCTGATTTAAGGATGTTTAGATATTTTACAGGAAAACAAGACAAAAATTCTAAGTAAGCGAAACCAGATGAGAAAATGTCTACAGAGATTGTGGCAGTGCTAAGCGCACATTTTCCAACTATACTGTTGGTGATAGCAGAAAGATTTCGGTTTTACAAGAGAAATCAGGAAGAGGGGAAAACTGTAATTATATTTGTTGCTGCACTGAATAAACATTCCGGACACTGTGAATTCAGTTCAGTGATGTTTTGAATGATACAATCAGGGACAGCCATTCAAAAAAGACTGTTAAGTGAAAGTAATCTCAAATTGCAGAAAGCCACTGAAATAAGTGTAAGCTTGGAACCCACTGCTAAGGAAGCACAGCAATTCAGTAATGCAGATAAATTGTCTGCTGACATGAACACATTCCAGAAGTCCCCTGGTAAAGCATCCAAAAATGCAACATGTTATAGATGTGGCAGAGTCGGACATCTTGCATATGAGTTTTGGTATAAAGAATTGGTGTACCGTAGTTGTGGGAAAAAAAAGACCACATATAATGTGCTTGCAGAGGAAAACAAAAGACTGCAAAACAAAAATTAAATCAAATGCCTGGAACATCCAAGAAAAAAAGAAGAATGTGTATACAATGCAAACAACTTGCAAAGAGTACACAGACAACACTGACTTCTCTTTGGAGGAAGTTAAGTTCCTCTAAAAAAATTGGCCATTGAAGGAGACTCCAAATGCTATTTGGTGACAATTTGAAGTCAAGCAGCCTCGGAAGAGGTGAGTTTTCAGCTGTCGCTTGAAAATTGTCAGGGATTCAGCATTCCGGATAGGAGTGGGAAGATCATTCCACCAGCCAGGAATGGTGAACGAGAATGTTCTGGAAAGAGATTCTGAGCCTCTCTGTGATGGTACCACGAGGCATAGCTTACTAGCGGATCTCAGACTACTGGAGGAGATGTAGATTTACATGTTACCCTTGGGAGATATCATCAGGAAACATGGTGTTAGCTTTCACTGTCATGCTGATAAAACTCAGCTCTATATTTCTTCGCGGCCCGGTGAAACACCCCAATTTGAAAAACTAATGGAATAAGTGGAATATCAAAATCAACTGCGGGCGGCAGATCCTTTTCCTATTTGGGGCCTAAATTCTGGAATAACCTACTTAACATTGTTCGGGAGGCAGACACACTCTTGCAGTTTAAATCTAGATTAAAGACCCATCTCTTTAACCTGGCTTACACATAACATACTAATATGCTTTTAATATCCAAATCCGTTAAAGGATTTTTAGGCTGCATTAATTAGGTAAACTGGAACCGGAAACACTTCACATAACACCGTACTTTCTACATCATTAGAAGAATGGCATCTACGCTAATATTTGTCTGTTTCTCTCTTGTTCCGAGGTCACCGTGGCCACCAGATCCAGTCTGTGTCCAGATCAGAGGGTCACTGCAGTCACCCGGATCCAGTACGTATCCAGACCAGATGGTGGATCAGCACCTAGAAAGGACCTCTACATCCCTGAAAGACAGCGGAGACCAGGACAACTAGAGCCCAGATACAGATCCCCTGTAAAGACCTTGTCTCAGACGACCACCGGGACAAGACCACAGGAAACAGATGATTCTTCTGCACAATCTGACTTTGCTGCAGTCTGGAATTGAACTACTGGTTTCGTCTGGTCAGAGGAGAACTGACCCCCAACTGAGCCTGGTTTCTCCCAAGGTTTTTTCTCCATTCTGTCACCGATGGAGTTTCGGTTCCTTGCCGCTGTCGCCTCTGGCTTGCTTAGTTGGGGTCACTTCATCTACAGCGATATCATTGACTTGATTGCAAATTAAAACAGACACTATTTCAACTGAACAGAGATGACATCACTGAATTCAAAGATTAACTGCCTTTAACTATCATTTTGCATTATTGAGACACTGTTTTCCAAATGAATGTTGTTTAGTTGCTTTGACACAATGTATTTTGTTTAAAGCACTATATGAATAAAGGTGTCTTGACTTGACTAGATTCGTAGAAGTGAGTGGAAGTAGGCCTGAGATCCGTGCAGCTACCGTTAGATCATCTGGTTGAAATGAAAGATAGAGCTGTGTGTCATCAGTTTAGCAATGGCAGGAGAAGCCATGTGCCTGTACGATGGAGAAGAGGAGGGGTCCGAGAACTGAGGGCATGTTGTAGGATGGCTGGAGAGGAGAAGTATTGATATTTCTGCCTTGGTGAGGGGAAGGAAGGAGAGGATGGCTGTGGCTGGTTTGAAGTCTTGTGTGTGTGGAGCTGAGAACTGAATTAAATGGTCAGTCTCCAACACTACCGCTATATGTGGTTAAAGGGGACTTCCCAGCTTTACTGAAGAGGACTGTTATGTATGAAGAAAATAATAATTGCTACTTTAATACACAAGTAATGTGTGGAGTCACGTAGCAATGTCGAAGTTATTTGATCTGAAAATGCAAGTGCAATGTGAACATTAAAGATGCAAGTTCATATGTTCTATTCTGACTATTCTTTAGTGTCCTCTGTCTCTGACTCTCATCTCGTTTCTGCTAATTTCATGTTCATGTGAAAACAAGAACATCCTACAAATCAGGATTTATAGTTAGTGTATAAATAATGCCACTGCTATTATAAAATCTTCAGCTCGTACAGAAACATCCTGATATAGATAAAAAGAGCAACATATCAGAAGGAATCTTCTCCTTGATCGTCCCAGATCAACTGCTTCATTGTGCCGTGAAAACGTGCAGTAACGATCAAAACAAGGAAAGAAGAGTTGACTCATCACCTCATTTGCATATCAGCATCACATGACCTCATTTGCATATCAGTTGACCAGTCCAGTCACAGTGAGGTCATGAGGAGGAAGTGCTAAGATCGATGCTATTATTCCTGAAACGTTTGATGAATCACTCATGACGAGGCTCTTATTGAAGGAACAGCAGATCAAAACTGCACTGGAGCGAACAGAAAACCCTGTCACTAATTCCACACGTCAAGAGACATTTACATCACAAAAAAACACCTGTCAGGCGACAAATAGTCGAGAAAAAACGAATTATGACCTCAGAGGGAAAGGAATATTACAAAGCCCTGCATCTCAATAAAAAATTCTGCTAATTTGCAAAGAAACCCCACTCTGATGATACCGAGCTCCAAAATATAAGAGACAAGTTTCCATTACGTACACAAGATAAGAATGAATAATCACATTCAAATGTCAAACAGCAGTTAAATGTCAAACATTTCTGCTTTAATAACAGAAGTATTCAGATATAACATTTAACTTGAAAACTTGGATAAATATGTTAAGATACCGAAAAAACACAAGTTTATAAATAATTTCCAGAATTTTTAATAACAAAAGTTCACTAAAATTGTAATTTTAAGTCACGCATAAACACTCTTGAAACAACACATCATCACTTCTTTTTAAACACAGCAATAATTTTTAACAGTTTTCATGAAATTGTGATTTTTATGTGGATGTTTGGAAAACCTTGTTTGCATTTTCTTCTGTCATAATATTAACCTTGAAATGTGAAAATGGGCTGAGAATTGATTAAATGGTCTCAGGTTCAGACAGGAATCATCATCAAAAGCAAAAATGATACAAAAGTGCATTATATTTTGTAATAAAGTGTGACAGTAAATTAAAGTTGTTTTTTTGAATCAGCAGCTAGTCATCAAAGAGCTTTGGGTTTCATTCAGCACATTCACACTGTACAAAATTATTCTCTTACTAAGTATTTTTGTGTTGTTTTCTAATGTGAATATCTAAACATTTTGAATCAAGATGCATTTACTTGACAAGTGTCATAATTGCAAGGAGAGGAACGAGGAGTTGCTGGAGGGACACAAACAAAAGTCTTTAATAATCCATAGAAAACAAAAAACAAGGAGGACATTCAACAAGTTTAACTGACCAACACAAACTGAACTGGGTCTTTTGATCACAGGATCATTGGGAAGACAGGTGCAAGGAATGACTAATTAAAAGGGAACAATTTTGTTAGTTTTTGCTTAAAACAAGCAAAAATATCTCCCAATGGGGCAAGAAAAATTATCTTGTTTAGAATTTGATTTAAGATTATTTTTCTCACCCAACTGGAAGATATTTTTGCTTGTTTTTATAGAAAACGACTTCATATCTTAAACCATTTTATTTGAGTAAATGCATCTTGAGTAAAGAATGTTTAAATATTTACATTTATCTGATGCTTTTATCCAAAGCGACTTACACTTGCTATATATATGTCAGAGGTCACACGCCTCTGGAGCAACGAGGGGTTAAGTGTCTTGCTCAGGGACACATTGGTGTCTCACAGTGGATTCGAACCTGGGTCTCTCACACCAAAGGCATGTGACTTACCCACTGCGCCACCAACACATTGCCAAAATTTTTTTGCATTCTGTAAAGTGGGTCTGAGACATCGGGATGCAGTCAAACCGTGTGAGAGTTTCCTAAAACAATGACTAAATGCATATTTTGTCTGCTATTATCCAGAAACCTAAGAGTGATGTCAGTGGAAAATCATTCTACAGATGAACAATTTCCTTTTTAGGTTATCAAGGACACTACTTTAGAATTAGTAAAACTTTATTTAGATAGTCTGCTTTGGAGATTTTACAGATTATGAGTAACTTTGTAACTATGTACACTAGCACTCATTAGAGTATTAATTTGTGTCTGCTAACACTTTATTTTGAGGGTCCTCAATTTTATTTTCACATTTTCTGCTTTCAAGCTCATTTTAGTTAAAGTTTGAATAATTTTACTGTGTGGTTTTGTCATTTTTATTAGTTTTAGTTTATACATATACATATATACAAACCCGATTTCAAAAAAGTTGGGACACTACAAATTGTGAATAAAAACAGCAGAATGCAATGATGTGGAATTTCAATATTTTATTCAGAATACAACATAGATGACCTATCTAATGTTTAAACTGAGAAACTACCACTATATTTCGCCGCAGCATTGGGTGAATTGGTGATCCTCTGCCCATCTTGACTTCTGAGAGACACTTTTTATTCCCTATCATGTTGCCAGTTGACTTAATAAGTTGGAAATTGGTCCTCCAGCTGTTCCTTATATGTTCATTTAACTTTTCTGGCCTCTTATTGCTACCTGTCCCAACTTTTTTGCAATGTGTCTCTCATGAAATCCAAAATGAACCAATATTTGATATGTTATCTATATTCTATTGTGAATAAAGTATATGTTTATGAGATTTGTAAATTATTCCATTCTTTTTATACTCACAATTTGTACAGTGTCCCAACTTTTTTGGAGTCAGGTTTGTATATATATATATATATATATATATATGTGTGTGTGTGTGTGTGTGTGTGTCTATATAGCTTTCTTTATGTTTTCTTTCATTTGTAATTTTATTTATTTATTTACTTGTTTGTTTTTAGTACATCAACTTAAACTAAATGCAAAGTAGAAATTTTATATTGAAAACTAATAAAATAAGTTCAAGTTTTTTATTTATTTATTTATTTTTATTGTTTATTATTATAGTTAATTTTTCTTCAAGTAATAAAATATTTCTTTTTTTTTTATAATTTTATTTTTTACTAATAACCCTGCACTGAATGGATATAGGTTTACTACAAGTAACTGTGCAAGTGATAAGTTAACTTCTTCCACTAACCCTAACCTAAACATAACCTCAGTCTACTAATACTTTAATAAGAGTTAGTCCACATGTAGTTGCAAAGTTAGTTTTTAGTAAATAGTGAACTATGGAAATAAAGTGTAATTTAGGAATAATGTATTTTATGTAGACTTTAGCCTAAAATCTTGATATGGAGGAACAGTGAACAGACAGCACATAACAGAGACATTTTATTTAGGAAAAACTTCATAAATAGATTTATACATTAATTCATTATAATAGTTCCTTCATATAGTGCTGGTGTGTAGTGGCTGCTCATACATGACGTGGGTGTGTGTGTGTGTGTGTGTGTGTGTGTGGCTTCTGTGGGTTTTATCGTGTATCTGGAAAGCAGAAGGGGCGTGGCCATGACTCAGACGGACAGGAGGAAGCTGCTGTCATTACCACGTCAACAGCTGTGAAACAAATCTCTATTAATATCTGCGGTGATGATGTGTGCTTCCCTCAACAGGGATTTCCTGTCTATCTTTATCCGCGCCTGATATAGACTCCAGGGTCAAACTTACTTCAGCTCCAGGCTGGAAATATCTAAAAAAAGACCTGATTGACCAAACAAACAAACATCGCAGGCGGTGTGTGTTTATATGTGTGTTGGGAGCGGAGCTGAACCGGATCACCAGTCTAACACAGTTCAGTGTCACTGAGAGAGACTGAATGAATAAATCATCACGGCGAATGCAATGTAGAGAGGAAACTGAGCTCAACAACAGGAAAGCGACGCTGAGAGACGCTCTGCTGCAGGTGTTCCATTAAAAACACTTCCTCCAGCCGATCATATTCCTTCTTCTAACGCACAACATACACATCTGTGTCCCTACAGCACAAACACAGTCATAAGGGTTAACTGAGATGTATACATCATCTGAACGATGAATAAATAATATTTCCAAGCGATGCATATAAATAAACAAAACTTAAGTTTTGATATATTTACGGTAGGAAATGTACAAAATATATTCATGGAACATGATCTTTACTTAATGTCCTAATGATTTTTGGCTTAAATAATAATTGTATAATTTTGACCCATACAATGTATTGTTGGCTATTTCTACAAATATATCCCAGAGACTTAAGACTGCTTTTGTGCTGCAGAGACACATATTGAAAACACACTCCTACAATCTAGTCTCACTCTACAACTCAATCTTGCATCTGTTTGCAACTTGTTGATGCAGTTTTCACATTATGCATGTACATTTCACAAATCACAATCCATAAAGTCCGTGCATCAGAAAGCGTAGTGTTATTGCAGAAGATCAGCACATGAAACATGTTTCGTTTGGCTAATTGGGAACGTTTGTGCAGTCTTGCTGCATCTGGCTGGTTTCGGATGCAGAAGCACATCCTGCTTTACCCTCACCAGCGAATATTGCTTGCATTTCTGTTTAAATAGCAAATGTCACAACTGATGTGAATGCAAAAGATGGTGATCAGGATTTGACACTGAACTTGTTCCAGATCCACCCACGCATCACATACTGAAACCTAGCTGTCATGCATGTGGCACCACAATCAGGTGAGAACGCTTTGGTTTCTTTTCCTTCTTTTGATTCAAGCTTTGATGCCTCTTTTGAACCTGTGTTTTTTCGAGTGACAGAGTTTCAAGGCGACCACCGACACCAGCATCAGTCCGAGCGCGAGCACCACGATCACGCTGATCCACAACACCTTCCTGTCCACAGCCTCGCAGTGCTCCGGCTCCACGGCGCTCACGCTGATCTCCACGCTCTCCGAGTCTCTGGTGTACCAGCAGGTCACGACGGCGATGTCCGGCACGTTCAGTCTGTCCTGCTGGAGCATCGTGAGGAGGTACGGGTTTCCACAGCAGCTCAACGGGTTCGAGCCTACGTATAAAGTTCTGAGCGATTTCTGCAGAGCGAAGACCGTGTCGGATGTGAGCGTCACCAAACTGTTATTCTGCAGGTTCAAGGACTCCACCGAAGAGTCTCCGCTCCACAGAGAGACCCCCGTGAGCCGGTTCACCGACAGATCCAAAGACTTGAGTTTCTGAAAGAAGGTGAAGTCGACGGCTAGGTTTCGGAGCTGGTTTCCTCTCAGAGAAAGATGGGTGAGGGTCGTCTCCAAACCTGAGAGAGACGACGTGCCGACATCCACACCGGGATTCAGGGACAGATCCAGAATAAGCAGCGGGCTTCCGTGAAACGCTCCGGGTGGAACCGATTCGAGACTGTTCTCCGAGAGGTACAGGTAGCTCAGGGTGGGGATAGAGGACAGTCGGATGCAGTCGTGCGTGGGACCCTTGAGAGAAGGACAGATGCTGAACAGGTTTTGCTGAAGGTGAAGACTCTGTATGTTTGGGAGCCTTGAGAAGATCCCGGGGTCTAGTGTGCTCAGAGCGTTTCCCTGAAGGTGCAAGACTTCCAACGCAGCCAGAGTGTTTTCCCCGAAGGACAAGTTCTGCAGGTTGTTGTAGCTGATGTCCAAGGTTTTCAGCGAGTTCAGATGACCTTCTGAATCCACCCTGAAGCTGTCTAGACAGTTATTGCTGATGTTCAGGCTCTCTAGAGAAGCCACGCTGCTGAAGAACGACGACGGAATCGATTTGAACTGGTTGTAGCTCAAGTCCAAGTAAAGCAAGTTGGGGAAAGCCTGGTGCCTCTGATTAACACAAAGACAAAGGGGTTTATCGTGATGGGTGGACAGATACCCGCTGGCCTTCAGGTTCTCCAGCTCTTCTAGCGGACCGGAGCAGTTCACGCTTCTCAAGAGGTTTCTGGACAGGTCCAGGTACATGAGCTTGTTCCTCTCGGGAAGCACGGGGAAGTACAGGATTTTATTTTCCCTCAGGTCCAGATACTGAAGCTCGAACTCTAGATCCGAATCAACGGTCTGAAAGCTGTTCAGGCTGTTTTTGCTCAAGTTGAGAGTTTTGAGCTGAACGAGGTTGAAGTCTGTGATGCACGAGATGGAGTTCACCGACAGATCGAGCTCTGAGAGTCCCGTCAGCGACTCGAAAGCACCTTCCTCGATTTCTATGATGACGTTATTGTGCAGGTCGATGTTTCTTAGAGCCTGAGATCCGTTGAATGTGTGCCTGCTGATTTTAGTAATGCTGTTCCCGTCTAAAGAGAGGTTGGTGAGGACCGGGGCGTCGCTCAGGAAGTAGTCGCTCATGTCCGTGAACAGACCGTTTCCGGACAGATCCAGATGCCGGACTGATCTGAGCGGCCCGAGGTGTGTTTTCAGAGCCGCGTACAGGTCCAGGGAGTTTCCCGATAGATCCAGCACCTCCAGACGCCTGGTGTCTCGGAACAGCCCCGGCTGGATGAACTGTATCTTGTTGGCGTGGAGGTTCAGATGCTGGACGGTGGAGAGATCCGGAAGATCCCGGTCCGTGAGGTTCTGCAGGAGGTTTCGAGACAGATCGAGGAGGTGGATAGAGGACGGCAGTCGCACCGGGATCCGTCTGAGGTTCAGACCGCTGCAGTCGACATCCTCCTGGACCTTAAACCAACAACAAAGAGTGCTATTAGCCAACACAAGTGATTCTGGATTACACTCCCAGGCAAATGCTGAACAGTACGATCTGTTTTTTTTTAAAGAAGTCTCTTCTGTTTTCCAAGCCTGCATTTATTTGATCTAAAATATAGTAAAATTTTGAAACATTTTTACTATGTAAAATACTTGTTTTCTATTTTAATATAATAAAATTGCAATTTATTCCTGTGATTTCAGAGCAGAATTTTTCAGCATCATTCCTCCAGTCTTCAGTGTCACGTGATCTTCAGAAATCAGAATAATATGATGATTTACTGCTCAAAATATTTATTATTATGTTTAATGTTTCTTGAGCAGTAAATGATCATTTTATTCTGATTTCTGAAGATCATGTGACACTGAAGACTGGAGGAATGATGCTGAAAATACAGCAGAGCATCACAGAAATACATTACACTCTAACACAGATTCACACAGAAAACAGATGATTTAAATCATAATAATATTTCACAATTTTTACAGCTTCTGCTGTATTTTTGGATCGAATAAATGCCGGTTGGTGAGCATTAAGATTAAAAATCTCACTGTTCAGACAGTGTTGACTGCTAGTGTACACTCATGACATCACACAGCTGTTTCCTGGAAGATTTCAACACCGTCTTCAGTGTGACGTATGATTTAAAGCAGCTCTTGGCTTACACTATCTGCGCTCCATCTACACTTTATTTATGCTCTCTAGATAACTGCGGCTAAGGTACGGTGTTTCAGGATTTTCCCTCGTCTCTGGGACTGACCCTTCGTTTCCGCCAGGGTTCGGCGAGAGGATGGAGATGTAATGAAGCGCTGATGTCTTTCACCGTACACACACTTCCTCTGTGCTCATATATTGTCCAAACCCTCGGTCAGAGGAGATACAGTCATCCGGCTCTGGTCAGACTGTGTGGTTTAGTCTGAGACTCGTAACGCTCCTCACTGGAGGATGTTTCTGCCTAATATGGTTCTCTAGATGTGGGACCATTTGGTCTTTGCTAAAGTAAAGTTTTAGTGTGATTTAATTGAATTGATACTGAAGCCTTTCACAGAGACACAAGCGAGTCAATGGTCGACTTACAGCAGGAATATAGAGATAAACAATCAATGTGGAGCAACACAAAAAGATGTTTTGGTTTGATAACAAGTCTCAGCATCTGAAATAACACTTTTGAGCAAAAGTCTCCATTTACTCTGTTTAATGTCATTGGTAAAAGAGGTCTCACCTGTGGTTTTTAGTCCCTACAGCTTGACCATTTAATGGCCACCGAAGACATTCAATCCAAGCGATTGAAATAGAAAGACTTGAAGTATTTTCTACCTGATTAGAACTAAAAGTGTTTGGCTTCTAAGCAAGGAATTGCACACAATCATCAGTCATTAGAGCAACTCAGACAGATGCACCGAGGTCTGATTCAGGACTCACCACGTGACAGGTTAAAGGCTGTGCTGGACGTCTGTACGGAGAGACCTGGTGGACCACGAGCATCAGGATCCAGAGACGCGTCCCCATGATGCTGCAGACACACAGAAGAGCGAGCGAGTGAATGAACGAGGAGGAATTACACGCACATGACATCACTCCGCAGGCGCTCACGTCACAGCTTCTGTTTTTAACCCCAGTGATGTCTGCTGAAGTGGAACATTGACTCTTTCTCGATGTCAACAGATGTGTCACTCCTGTCTGGGTCTGGTTTCTTGTGTTTGATATTTGACATGAACAGAAACGCCCACACGTGACGAGCACAGCACAAATACGAAAGGTTAATCTCCATTTCCACATCATGTGTTAAATATATATCAGAGGGTGATGTTTCAGCAGAAATTAACCCTCTGATCTCCAGGCATTACTCATCGTGTATCAATCAAAGGAAACCTTAAAACCGCACACTGCAAAAAAAAATCATTCTGTTTTTTGATACTTTGATTGACTATCGCAAACATTCTTCTACATTCACCTGACAAGTCAAATGTGTTCTAAAAATCTAAATCTTGTTAGTTTTTTCTTAAAACAAGCAAAAATATCTGCCAGTGGAGTAAGAAAAGTCATCTTAATCCAAAGGCTAAACAAGATTATTTTTCCTGCCCCACTGGCGGATGTTTTTCTGGTTTAAAAAAAACAACAACACAATTTTTATACATTTTTACAGAAAAAACATAATAATATCTCTATTAATTTTACTTGTTCAACAAAGTAATCTCAATTCAAGAACATTAAGATATTTATACTAGAAAACAAGACTAAAAGACTAAGTAAGATAGTCCTATTTTGTGGTGCAGATCAGAAAAGCAGTCATCTGAAGCACGAGAGTGTTGTGTGTGTGAGGTGTGTGAGGTGTGTGTGAGGTGTGTGTGGTGTGTGTGTGAGGTGTCTCACCTCAGTAGTGTGTTCCTCCGCTGCTGTTCACACTCATGCTGCTCTCCTCCGTCTCTGGTGCGCTCCGCTACACATCCTGACAATATCCTGCAAATACTCTTGTTTTTTCCTTCTGCGCTCAAGCCTTGTATGGGATCGGATCTCTCTCCCCCTCTCTCTCTCTCTCTCTCTCTCTGTGTGTGTGTCTTTCTCTCTCTCTCTTTCACTCTCGTTCTCTTGCTATTTAACTCTATGTTTGTCCCTCCCTCCCTCCCTCCGTTTCTCTCTCTCTCTCTCTCAGTTCTAGTGAGCTGTATTGGCATGACTTGCACAGTACTGCCAAAGCATTGACCACTGCATGAACAAATAATAATTGAATATTACATAAACAAAACAAGAATAGATCTGTAATTCATAAAGCAGATAATCACATATTTTTTAATAAACAGAAATAAGAAAACAGTTTAGATATCGTCTCTCTCTGAAAACTGATGTTGACGGTCTATGCACATTTATGTCTGACTGTATGTTATTGAAACTAGGAGTTGTTGTTTTTAACATGAGTTGAGATGGGAATATAATGATCTTGTGTTAACTGGTAAAGTAATAGCTTTTCTCTCTCCGCTCAGCACTCAGCACCGCTCAGTTTCCAGAGCACTGACCGTTTCATGAGCAATGAACAGAATAGTGGTTATATAACACATAAACAAAACAAAAATAAATTGATTATTCAATTAATAAATAAATACAAATCATTTCTCTCTCTCTCTCTCTGTGTGTGTGTGTGTGTGTCATTCTCTCTCTCTCTCTCTCTCTGTGTGTGTGTATGTGTGTCGTTCTGTGTGTGTGTGTGTGTGTGTGTGTCATTCTCTCTCTCTCTCTCTCTCTGTGTGTGTGTGTATGTGTGTCGTTCTCTGTATGTGTGTGTGTGTGTCGTTCTCTCTCTCTCTCTCTCTGTGTGTGTGTGTGTATCGTTCTCTGTATGTGTGTGTGTGTGTCGTTCTCTCTCTCTCTCTCTCTGTGTGTGTGTGTCGTTCTCTGTATGTGTGTGTGTGTGTGTGTGTGTGTGTGTGTGTGTGTGTGTGTGTGTGTGTGTGTGTGTGTGTCGTTCTCTCTCTCTCTCTCTCTCTGTGTGTGTATGTGTGTCGTTCTCTGTATGTGTGTGTGTGTGTGTCGTTCTCTCTCTCTCTCTCTCTGTTCCTAAATCATGTCAAACACAGTTCCTTATTAACCTTTACCAGTTGTGACTACTTTCTTATGAAAATTAACCATGCTTTAATTATAAAAGTGTAGTAATCATGTTTTTGTTGTTTTCTTTTTATGTTTTTTTTTTTTTTTTTTTGCATATTGTTTACCATTTGAATAACCACAGTTTTACTGCAGATAATTTGATCTGTGGTTACCAGGGTTTCAGTAGAGTAACCATGATTTGGGGGGGGGGGGTGTTGTAGTAAAACTATGGTTAATTTTCGTCAAGGCTTCTTCAAACACTGCTAGCTTCCAGGATCGTTTTATTTTTTCGTTCCTTTATTCTTTCGTTTTTTAAACTTATTTTTGCTCAAATTCGAGTTGAACGAAACGTAAAGCCACGGTCTGGAGCGCGCGTTGGAAGCGTTGCGTCATCGTTTGCGTCTGCTCCCGCGCGTCTTCAGGGATTCCCGCCACTTTTCACTGACTGGTCTCGAGCGCGTTGCTTTTGCTTTTTCTTATCGTTCCTCGCGCTCAGCTCGTGTTCTGTCGCGTCGAAGGCAGAGAAAGTACCGTTGCGACACGCTACTCAGAGCGCGCGAGCGTCGCGTCATCACGCGGTGTCAGTGCAGACGCGTGTGATCTGCAGGTAAATAAAGCAGAGCTCGTATGATCCAGATAACTTCTGATCAGTCTCATAACCCTGTACGAGGAGGCGTTTGTCTCCATCTAGCGAGCGTTTCAACGCATCACTGACCTCAGGATCACAAACACATTATAAAAAAAGCAGAAATGAAATGTAGGCCTACTGTATATGATTTGGGAACAGTCTTTCAGTCACTGGTGGAAGTGTTATTATGCTATTATTATGCTAGTGTGCTATCTGTTATGTTCTGTCTTCTCCAGATGGAGTGCTGTGGATTATTGTGATGTTTTTATCAGCTGTTTGGACTCTGTGCTACATTTCTACAAACCTGATGAAGAATCAAACTCATCCTGATCTCAGATGACCTGAGGGTAAACACATTTTCATTCAATCATACATTCATGTATTTATTTAAGGCAAATTATTCCATTAAGAAATTTAATGTAACATTCAGATTCAATTACCGTGCTCATCAAAAACCTTTTGCAAATGTTTTTCAAAATAAGGCCAAAACACAAACAAATAAGGTGCTATTTTACAGCAGTGCTCCTTTCACAGTGTAGCAGTTCAAATAGTGAGTTTCCACAGCAGTGACATCACTGTTTGTTTATGTGCATAAGCTCCTCCCACACAAAGCATAGGTAGAAGCTCTGACATCCGTGTTAATCCAACAATTCTGAGCCACCCGACCGTGTGTGTGTGTGTGCGTGTGTGTGTGCGAATGTGTGTGTGTGTGAGTGTGTGTGTTTGTGTGTGAAAGTGTGTGTGTGTCCGTGTGTGTGTGTGTGTGTGTGTTTGTGTGTGTGTATCTGTGTGTGTGTGTGCGAATGTGTGTGTGTGTGTGAGTGTGTGTGTTTGTGTGTGTGTGTGTGTGTGCGAGTGTGTGTGTGAGTGTGTGTGTGTGTGTCTGTGTGTGTGTGTGTGTGAGTGTGTGTGTGTGTGAGAGAGAGATGTGGATGGGATCTGGACGCTGGATCAGGTGAGCAGTAAACTGACGGAGGAGAAGCCGCTCACTGCTGTGACCCAGACTCACTCATCTTCATCAATGTGCCTACAGTGTGTCTACTGTCTATTATGAGAATGTGATAAACACCAGTGGAAAGCTGTCTTCAAAATGACGATATAAACTTGCTACATTCATGAACTTACAAAAGTCAGAATTGCAATTCTCTGAGTTCTGACTTTTTCCCTATTTCTATATCTAATAATTATTAGTTTATATCTCACAATTCCGAGTTCCAACACTTTTCATTTGAATTGTAAGATAGAAACTTGCACTTGAGTTATAAGGTCAGAACTGCAGGACATAATTATTTTTTCTGGCAATCCTACTTTTAAATCTCACAATTCTGACTTTTTCCTCACAATTTAAGTTTCTCTTGCAAATTCTACATTTACATCTCGCATTTCTTTTTATATCTTGCAGTTACAAGTGTATATCTCCCAAACTCTTATTTTGTATATTTCACCATTCTGTATTTTTTCTATCTCGCAATTCTGACTTTTTTTCTCATAATCACAAGTTTATATCTCACAACTTTAGTTTTTTGTTTTATTTCTTATATCTCATGATTTGTATGCCTTTTTTTCTTACACTAGAGAATTTATCGACTTTTTTTCTTTGTATTCATTCATAGTATTCAGTTAAAATCTCTCTTTTCTTGCTAAATTTTTTATCGCGGGGTAACATCAATTCAAATTGTGTTACTCAAAACTGTGAGTTTATATCAGTAATCTGTGATAAAGGTCAAAATTGCAAGATATAGTCACAATTAGTTTTATTTATTTTTCTTCAGTGAGTTTCCATACATAACAAGAAACACAAGAAACAGACTCTTTCATTCAGTTTGATATATTTATATATATATATATGCATGTATCAAATTAGACAGATGTGTCTGTTTTCATATACAAAAGGCCAATAAAACAAGAAGAAACCACAGGAAGTGTGTAACAGGCGTTAGTCGATGAAGGCACTCTCATCCACAGGGTTCCAGTTAATATGATCATGTGACATGACAGTGCTGCGGTCGGAATCAGAAACAGTGCAGGACTTGCAACCGCAGTAACAGAATCGAACCAGTACCGACAGGCCTCATGGAATGTGCAGCACAAGAATAATCATCATCCAGGCAAATAAAAACACCATAAACCACTCCAGCTAAGGAACGATCTGTCAGGGATTTTGGTCTCAAGTGTTCAAGTGTCAGAAATAAAAATCTAATTAAGTTATGACACATGAAATGTACATAATTTAAACATGACATATAAGCGGAGTGTTTCAACTCAAAAGGCAGCGATGCATTAACTGCGGAATGTAGAGTCTAGCTGATTAAACTAACACTGAAGACTGGGCTTTTCTACACACACATGCTAACAGGATTAGTGCTGATTGTTAACAAGCTAACTAGTCTAACCATTGAGACGTGCTCCTCTGTTTGATAGCTACTGGAGTGTTCGGGATCATGGAGGCGTGACGATTACCCATCATGCTCCATGATCTTCAGAACATCACTTACATCGATCTCATGTACACATGCGCATCACGTCTCACCACACCAACTAAACACGCTACAGAACACATACAAAAATACAGCTTCTCTTTGGGACGAATAATAAAAAAAATCAAAACACAAATTCTCACAATCCAAAAATAACATGTAAATGTAAACAATGTCAATTTGAAGTGTTTATACATTGTAGTGTTTCTATGCATAATAAAAATGATTATTATAACAGTTATGAAATTGAGTTTTCTTAATGGTCAAAAAACTACATCAGTCTAATAGCCAGGTATCATTCTGATTTAGAAGATGCATAAAAAATTAAGCTTGACCATTTAAAAATATTATAATAAAAATTATTTGTAAGATTTTTTTTTTAAATTATGTAATGTAAAATAAGTCTCAAATCCAAAGAGATATTCTTTATCAAAGTTCAGACTCGGCCACACCCCCTAAAACACCTCGTTTAGACACGCCCCCCACACGTCTGTGTCACTGTGGGGAAATATTTGTGTAATCAGGGCTCAATATTAATGCTTGTGAAGGGGCAAGTGAAACACAATTGTACCTGCCCGGCTGGATAAGTAACCTGATCTAAATGTGAATAACAAACAATAACTAGGGCATCACCGAAACTTTGGCGAGAATGATTCTGATTTTATTAAACTGACTTACATTTTAGACACATTATGATTGTTTTTGCTACATTTCGATAACAAAAATAGTTCTAAGCAAAGCCACGGCAGAACATAATATATAATATATGATTCAGTGAGCTATTTATAAAAACGGTTACTTGCTTCAGGTCATGAATGAATCAGCCGTTTGAACGAATCGTTTGAATCAGTGATTCACTCATTAAGACCTACTGTTTAATATCATATTTAAAAGTATCATTGCATTTTTCCAATATTTCATATTTGTATTTCAAAAAAGTAAAACATTAGTCTAATAACATTATTTATGCACAAAATGCACTGGGACAGTCGGCCAATCAGAGCAGACTGTGCTTGTCAGAGGGAGGGTCTTTGTAGAAAACGCGGTGTTTGAGAGAGGCGGGGCTTAGAGGACCTACAATAATGTACAGTATTGGAAAAAGAATGTGTTTTTTGAACATTCAAGCATGTCAACATATTCTGTTACACCAAATACACAAAATAATGATCTTTAAAAAAAAAGCATCATATGACCACTTTAAGCTAAATATATAAATATATTAAGTGAGTGGTATTTATGCATCATGTTATTTTCATGCTGTTTTAACAGCAACAATGTGTTGGAAATAATTCATGACAACATTGTCATGAAAATAATAATAAAGTAAAACATCATTGGTCCTATAGGCTTCATTTTCTCTATGCAAACTGACTTAAGCCTGTGTTATACTTTCTGTGTCCAGGAGTCCGCAAGAGACCGCTAGAGACCGCTAGAGTCCGCTAGAGACCGCTAGTGACTGCTAGAGACCGCTAGTGACCGCTAGTGACCGCTAGAGTCCGCTAGAGTGCGCTAGAGACCGCTAGAGACCGCTAGAGACCGCTAGAGTCCGCTAGAGTCCGCTAGAGACCGCTAGAGACCGCTAGAGTCCGCTAGAGACCGCTAGAGACCGCTAGAGTCCGCTAGAGACCGCTAGAGACCGCTAGTGACCGCTAGAGTCCGCTAGAGACCGCTAGAGTCCGCTAGAGACCGCTAGAGTCCGCTAGAGACCGCTAGAGACCGCTAGTGACCGCTAGAGTCCGCTAGAGACCGCTAGAGACCGCTAGTGACCGCTAGAGTCCGCTAGAGTCCGCTAGAGTCCGCTAGAGACCGCTAGAGACCGCTAGTGACCGCTAGAGTCCGCTAGAGACCGCTAGAGACCGCTAGAGTCCGCTAGAGACCGCTAGAGACCGCTAGAGTCCGCTAGAGTCCGCTAGTGACGGCTAGAGTCCGCTAGAGTCCGCTAGAGTCCGCTAGTGACCGCTAGAGACCGCTAGAGACCGCTAGTGACCGCTAGAGACCGCTAGAGACCGCTAGAGTCCGCTAGTGACCGCTAGAGTCCGCAAGAGACCGCTAGAGACCGCTAGAGTCCGCTAGTGACCGCTAGAGTCCGCAAGAGACCGCTAGAGACCGCTAGAGACCGCTAGCGACCGCTAGAGTCCGCTAGAGTCCGCTAGAGACCGCTAGAGACCGCTAGAGTCCGCTAGAGACCGCTAGAGACCGCTAGAGTCCGCTAGAGACCGCTAGAGACCGCTAGAGACCGCTAGTGACCGCTAGAGACCGCTAGAGACCGCTAGAGTCCGCTAGTGACCGCTAGAGACCGCTAGTGACCGCTAGAGACCGCTAGAGACCGCTAGAGTCCGCTAGTGACCGCTAGAGTCCGCAAGAGACTGCTAGTGACCGCTAGAGTCCGCAAGAGACCGCTAGAGTCCGCTAGAGTCCGCTAGAGACCGCTAGAGTCCGCTAGAGACCGCTAGAGACCGCTAGAGTCCGCTAGTGACCGCTAGAGACCACTAGAGTCCGCTAGAGACCGCTAGAGTCCGCTAGAGTCCGCTAGTGACCGCTAGAGACCGCTGGAGACCGCTGGAGACCGCTTAGCCCGCGTCCGCACTGTCCAGATTGCTCATGGAGAAAGTATAACACAGCCTTAAGTGGTGAAATATACCATACATGTAATCAAAAATACTTGGTCCATCTTTACATGATATTTAAGCAAAATATATTATGAAGTGCCAAAGTATTCATAAGTCATGGAAGTATGGTGATTTAAATAACAGTATTTTTGAATGTGATACAGTAAAAGAGTGCTGTACTCCAGTCAAGAGATGTTTGTGGTGATCATATCATAATCCGATAAAAATGTGTAACATCTTCTCAAGGTAAAGTGTATTTAGTTAGAGTGGTGAGACACGAGGAGAGAGATATTAGTCTAGAAACTCACATTAACACTGACATGAAAACACACACAGAAGCAGAAGAAAGAGTCTGTGGTCAGGTGCCGTCACCAGTCCAGTACTAACCCCCCGTCTGACCCGTCTGACCCCAGGCGCTCTAGTTCTTGCGGATGTCTGCGTACACCACCGGCTCCATCTTGTGGAAGGAGTTCTTGCTGCCGGAGTGATCGAGCTGGGCGTAAATCACTGGCCCCTGGACGGAGACACACACAGTGAGAGAGAAACACACACACACACACACACACACACAGCAGATGCTGACCGCTCAAACACACACACAGCAGAAAACACAGCACAAACACCAATGTGCACACTTAACAGAAGATGTGTTGCATGTCAACAACACACTCAGAAGAGATATCAGATAAAGACAAAAAACCTGTTTGCTTCAACATTCAAAATCATCATATTACAACAACAGAAAATATTATTTTTGTTTTAAAACGATAAGATAATAATACGAAACATATTACTAATGTATTATAAAATATAAAGAATTGTGTTTAACTGTTTATTTTATATTGTTGTTGATGCTGTTGGAAATAATACATTATTTGATTTTGTAAAACATGTATAAAATTCCAGTACTTACAGTAGTTAATGGTTGTCCTAACTTCTGGAGTGACAACAAAACCAATCTTTTAAATTCTTTTACAGAATTATTAAATAAATTAAAATGAGAAAGCTCAACTAACTGAAGAGGTTCAACTCAAAATAATCACAATTTTAACTGAAGAAAAAAGTAGAACTGAACTGCTCACAACACTCGCTTCAGCCTCTGAACTGAGACACAGCTCTGTTCATTTCCACATCAGTGAACATTCAGAGACAGTCACACCACTAAACAATGAAATGAGAGTGAGACACTACTGATATGAACACACCATCAGCACTGAGGGAAACACACACACACCCATTCACTCTCTCTCTCACACACACACACACCCTCTGTCACACACTCACTCACTCACACACACTCACATACACATTTATTCACTCACACACACTCTCACTCAAAAACAGACATTCAATCACACACTCACTCTCTCACTCGTTCACTTACACTGACATACTCACTCAAATACACACTTATTCACTCACACATACTCAAACACACACTCACTCATTCACTCACTCACACTAACATACACACTTATTCACTCACATACTCAAACACACACTCATTCACTTACATACACACACACACACACTCTCCCACCCACACACACACTCATTTACTCTCAAACACAAATTCACTCACACTAACAGTCACTCAGATACATCATTCACTCACACATACTCAAACACACTCACTCATTCACATGCACATGCACACAAACACACGCTTACACTCACACACACACACACTCTGTCACTCACTCACTCGCACACATACACACACACACTCACTCATTCACTCTCACACACACACACACACACACACACTCGTTCACTCACACTAGCATACCCACTCAAACACACACTCACTCACACACACGCTTACACACACACACACTCACATGCTCACTCACACACTCAAACACACATTCATTCACTCACTCTCACTCAAACACACACTCACTCACACACTCTTGCACACTCACACTAACTCACACACACTGAACACACTCACATGCTCACTCACACACACAAGTACACACTTATTCACTCACACATACTCAAACACACACTCACTCATTCACTCACATGCTCACTCACTTACACACACTCACTCAATCACTCACACACACTCACACACGCTCACTCACTCTCACATTCACTCACACACTCACACGCTCACTCACACACACACACACTCAACACACTCACTTACTCAAACACACACACACTCACTCACTCACTCACAAACACACACACACACACACACACACACTCACTCACACACTCACACACTCACACACACACACACACACACACACTCAGGCTGTGGGAGGCTCGTACCTGTATGGGGGCGGAGGGGCTGGAGCAGAGTGAGTTGTCGTTGCTAGACTCCGCTTTCTTCCCCACCCTAGTGTTCTGTGAGCTCACACTCTCTAACGAGGTGCAGCTACACACACACACACACAGAGATGGACGCAAACACAAATGAGATGAGAGATGACAAGCAATACAATACAAACGCCGCAACACCAGCTGCTCAGAAACACACAGAGACCTCACACAGATGAGATGACACACACACACACAGTCAGATGTGAGCTGACGGGGTTAATGACACACTGAACACTGCAGACACACACTGGTCATGTAATGCCTCATATTTCACACACAAAGCAGCAGAAATACACACCACATCATGTTTTCCTTTCAGCAATTGAAGGTTATTTCATCTTAGTTAATTAAAATACAACTGTCTATTTTAAATATTAACATTAAAATAATAATCAGGTATACAGATGCTGGTCATATAATAAGAATATTTATATTGTAATATATATTGTATATTATATTCATTCATTACACACAGACTGATATATTTCAAATGTTTATTTCTTTTAATTTTGATGATTATAACTGAAAACTAAGGAAAAGCCCAAATTCAGTATCTCAGAAAATTAGAATATTGTGAAAAGGTTCAATATTGAAGACACCTGGTGCCACACTCTAATCAGATAATTTACTCTAAACACCTTTAAATGCTCTCTCAGTCTAGTTCTGTAGGACACACAATCTTTTGGATGATATTGACCAGCAGCTGTACATTTTGTAAATGTAAATGCAAATATAAAATGTAATAGCGTAGAAGTATTTTTTCATGTTAGTTCATGCTAATAGTTCATCTTAAGTCTATTGTAAAGTGTTACCAAAATATAATTACGATCCTCAAATCAGCTTGATTTATATTGTCCTGCTGTGTTCTGTGGTGAAATATGAGCCGGAGATGTTTGTGAGATTCATCTGTTCAGGGTTAAACTCAACACTAAGCCTTCACCTGTGCCCAGTGCGTCAGTATAATAGTGAGTTATAGACTCATCCGGGTCTGGTTTAGTGTCAGATCAGACGTCATGCTCCATGCACACAAGAGTTAACCAGTTAAACCACACCACCACTTACTACTAGTGCTGGGAAATAAATCAAAGCTGTGAACAGCAGATGGCGCCGCATGCTTTAGAAACAGCTGAGCTCTGCTCCTTTCCAAATCTTTACACACGTAAGATTAGAAAAGGTTGAAGCGAATCACAAGGGTGTTTACATTAACCTGGCTTTATAAAAGAGTTCTGAGCCGAGGTGAACTTCAGTGTGTGGATAAAACCTAGAGTAGAGCGCCATCTGCTGTTCAGAATCCACTGTCTCCAGACGGTTCATCAGTCACACACGTACCCTCTGTAGTCGTGACTGGAGTCCTGTCGTCTGATGATCAGGTAGGTGACCACTGCGATGATGATGATGCCGATCACGGCTCCGATCACCCCCCCCACGATCACCGCTGTGCTGGTCTGAGGAAGAGCTTCTGAACACACAGAACAAAACTATTACTATTGTGCTCCAGGGTCAGATATAAGCCACAGGAGGTTTCAGATGATGACGCTCACCTTTCATGACCACACTGACTTTAGTGATGGACATCTGTCCGGAGATGTCCGGAGGATTCTTCACGTCGCAGCTGAACGTCCCGTTGTCCTTGAACTGCATCTGGATCACACGGATCGACGCGTCCTTCTTGTTCATGTCTCCGGCCCATTCCACACGAGACTTAAACTGCGGCACTGAGCCCGGAAACGACTTCCCCGCAGTGTAATAGAAGATCTGCAGAAGAAGAACATACGTGTTGATCACATGCTGACTGATATGACACATGAACAACACGTGAACAGCTCTTACTGAAGTGGACGCTCCGGTCTCTCCCTCCGGAAGGAAAGACCACGTCACTGACGCTGAACTACTGATCACTTCTCTAGACTTGAAGCTGCAGGACAGAGTGACTGTGGTCCCGTTCTCCACAAACACCTCCGCTGGAGTGAACACGTCTATCGCTGACACGCCACACACGCCTGAAACACAGGAACACGTCAGACACACACACACCTGAAACACAGGAACACGTCAGACACACACACACACCTGAAACACAGGAACACGACACACACACACACACTCGCCTGAAACACAGGAACACGACACACACACACACACGCCTGAAACACAGGAACACGACACGCACACACACACACACACACACACGCCTGAAACACAGGAACACGACACACACACACACACACACACACACCTGAGTATCACTAGAGTACACGTTGGTTCTTTAGTTAGTTTTCTTCCTTTAAATACAGACATACAGGACACTTAACAGAACATGTAATAAATGTGATTTAAGGATTTATACCATCTTCTCATTAAGATAAGAAATAAAACATTTAATAATGATTTCAGATGCTGATGATCTGAGACTTTATTGTTCGTCTTTTATGTTTGTTAAAAGCTGATCGTTCAGCTTTGATTAAATTAGCTATTAAACACTTAACGTTACACAGGAGTACGGGATAACTCAATAAATGAGAGATGATGATAATAAGTTATTAATTGATCGGAAGTTGTTTTCGTGAGTAAGGTAAGTGTAATATAATGTAATAAAAAGGGATGCTAATGTGCTAACAGAACAATTCGAGCCATACTTCCTGACTAGAGAAACACATTAAACACTGTATTTAATTAAATCACCTGCTTCAGAACATGAAGTTAATACAACACAAGAGCTGTTCCTTATAGTTTCAGTTTGTGTGCTATTAATGTAAAAACACAGATAATACCGTTATCGTGAGCTAGCAGGTTAGCATGGTTAGTTCCGCTAACGCTCACAGAGATCAAAACACCTCAGATAAATACTAATAAAACTAACTTACCAGCGTAAACAAACACCGCGGAGACACACAATAAAACATACTTGTGTGTGAAACTCGGAGGCCTTATTTCCATCCTTTATATTTCATAAATATCGTCCGAGTACCGGATCCTCCGCGTTTGTTTACAGCATCAGACACTCCACTGATCTCAGATCGGATTCTCTCATGAACCGAATCCAGTGGAATGCTCATCTCTTTAGTGTCCTGAGTCTGAACACGTTTGGTTGGATGAGAGAATTTTCTTATCTTTTTTTAATATATATATATATATATATATATATATATATATATATATATATATATATATATATATATATATATATATATATATATATATATATATATATATATATATATATATATATCAGAATATACATTTAATATATGTTTTATTTGATGTGTTTGAAGTGATTTTGATTGGACACATGTGTTTGTGGATCAGATATCAGAAAATCTCCTGCAGAACCCTGATGGAAACAGCATAATCTTATATTTCATCTGTTCTGGGTGTTTGTTATCTGCCTGGTCTCATGAGAACAGTCACTGCTAGTCAGTATCGGTCATCTGTCAGTATTTCCTGATTATTTCTGCTCTGCATATCAAACTCAAACACATTACTGTATGTGGGACACTGACTGAATGCAACAGATCAGACAGGATTCATATTAGTGCTTTACTGTTTACCTCCCAAACTAATTAAAGTACAAGTGTCATTGTGATACAGACAAGAAAGGGATGATTTGGGAAATTAATAACAGCAGACAGATGTACATACAAATGCACTGACAATTTGTGTTAGAAAATACACAGCCAAAAAATTATTCTCTTAGTATTCTTTGTTTGGTTTTCTAGTATAAATATCTAAAACTTTGATATTATGTAAAAAACAAAACTATTTGATAGTTTTACCTGAAAACAGGCAAGAAAATAATATTGTTAAGCATTTAAAGTAATTGTTTTAAGGAAAAACTAACAACATTATTTTTTTTTTTACCTTTTCACTTCAAGTACACTTCAGTAAGTTTTCCAGACATGAGGGATCATGTAAAAAGTACAGCTCCTTCTGCTTATTTAAATACATGATATAAAACATTTAATAACTTAGAATCCAGATGCTGATGATTTGAGTCTTTATTGTTCATCTCTCCCAGACATTACATTTCTTTAAATGAGCTGCTTCAGAACATTACATTAAAAACAGATCCGTTCTTTAGGCTCAGTTCAAGTTCTATAAATATAAAAGATTCAATATTTGAAGTGTTTGATTTCACAGATGAGAAGAAATATACAAATAAAACTTTATAAAACACAGCAGAGACAAAATAAAGCATATTTGTGTGTTAAAATCTGAAGCCTTATTTCCATCAGACACACCATCAACAGCTCAGATGAACAGATATGAGGAAGTGTGAAAAAAGTGTGAGGCTGAAGACAAGTCTATTTACAGATGGATGCGTCACTCTTTGTCTTCTTCTGAAGTGTTGATGTTGAAAGAAAAGAAAGGGAGGAGGGGTAAACATTCTCAAACTAACATATTCAGATTACTTTTCAAAGTAACTTGTAAAGTAACACATTACTTTTTTAATTTAGAAGGAAATATCAGAGTTACTTTTTCAGATCAGTAACATCAGTTACTTTGTGTCAATGTGTTGAGTGACAGCTCTGGTGTTGCCATGGAGACAGAGATCAGGAGTCAGCTCAGTATTGAGTGTGAACATGATCTCACTGTAGTTCTAGACTCAATATGAACATCTGTTTACTCAGAAACACATTCAGTGTTCCTCGAAACCAGTAAAAACTGTGAAATACAAACTGAGAATATTATGCAAACCTGCAATTTATAGTTATTAGAGCTGGCCATGAGCTCATAACCAGTTTATAACCAGCTGCTGTCCTGACCCACCTTCCACTCCGAGATGTGTTTCAGAATCTGCTCCTTCCCTACAAAGAGCTTTAATATCAGAGACATCATTCTTTCTGATCTCTGTTTGATGTGTAGAGTGTCTCCTGAGTGATACTTAGTCACGTATAGCGTGGGTCATCAAGAACCATCTTCTGATTAAAAGGGTGCATGGATATAATTGCTAAGGATTTCAGATGATCTCATCACCTTAACATTGGGTCGTTCCCATCTGAAAGAAAACCAAAGATCCGTGAACATTGTTAATATAAATGAATAAACGAATAAATAATTAATACACATAAACCCAGATAGGAAATAAAACATCCTAAATAAATAAGTGTCCTAAAGTCTCCTATTTAAAAAACCGTCACTGCAATTTATGAAAAAATATAATTAATTAATTAAATATGTATGTGGGTGTGTTTGAAAATATTCCACGTAACGTTAACTCAATTTGTAATCGTTTACTTGTTCATAAGTAAATGTAATTTTGTTATTTGCAGTTTCATTTATTTTGTCAGTTAACTAGTTACTCCCAACAGATTATTATTATTTTTTAAATTGTGATTCAACACATAAATTTTACTGAAAATATCTTTCTTTCTTTCTTTCTCACGTTGGAACGCGACTTGAACTCTGACCTCTAAACAAAATAAAAGTCTTCCGTCGTACAGCTGCAGTACTTCCGGTGTGTGTCGCGCTAGCAGCGATCGTTACACAGCAGCTTTGAGTGATTAACTGTGATAAATCGTCTAACATGGCCACATTCTTCGGTGAAGTCGTGTCTGTGTACTCGAGAGCTGTAGAAGAGGATGAGTATGATGATATGACGAATGAAGACGAGGAAGATGAGCAGATCCGCCGCGAAATAGAGGAGAAGAGGTGAAATCATGTTATCTGTGACAGAAACATCTCAGATAAACTCTTTAGTTTCGGTTTCAGTTCATCTACATGTGTTTCTGATGACTCCGATAGTTCCTATAGTTCATCTAAAGTTATTAAGTAATGTCTGTGGTTATATCCAGAGTTATTGAACAGTAAGATTCGCTGATCTTTCTATTCATCAAAGAATCCTGACAAAACTGTGTTCAACATTGAAAATAATCAGAAATGTTTCTTGAGCAGTAAATCATCATATTAGAATGATTTCTGAAGATCATGTGACACTGAAGGAGGAATGATGCTGAAAGCTGTAATAAAGTCTGTGTGTGTGTGTGTCTGTCTGTGTGTGTGTGTGTCTGTGTGTCTGTGTCTCAGGTCAGTGGATGTTCATTGGCTCTCTCAGACAGGAGGCGGAGCTGTGGCGTGTTCAGATCTGATCATCGCTGGGGGTCTGAACGCCACCGGTGAGTTCTTCATCTTCATCCTCGTCTTCATCATCTTCATCACTGCAGAGGCTGATCAGACGCTGTGTTTCAGGCTTCATCTCTGCGTATGTGCTGAGCTCGGGTGGATGGACGCCGCTGGCGTGGATCTCTCTGTGGAACGAGCGGAGCCCTGGATCCAGACGAGCAGACACGGCCCCGGGCCCCGAAGAACCGTCCTGTGTCCTGTACCAGCAGAACCACAACCCGTCTGTGAGGAACACTGCTCTTTAGGCCTTCTACACTTCAGCAGAACTCAAACATCGACTTACATTTTTATTTTATGCTAAAAATCATGAGAATATTAAGTAAACGTCATGTTCCATAAAAATATTTTGTATATTTCCTATCATAAATGTATCAAAACTTAATTTTTCATTAGTAATCGTCATTGCTAAGAACTTCATCTGAACAACTTTAAAGATGATTTTCTCAATATTTAGATGTTTTTGCTCCCTCAGATTCCAGATTTTCAGATAGTTGTATCTCAGACAAATATTGTCCTCCTCACAAACCTCACATCACTGGAGAGATCATTTATTCAGCTCGCTCTGAGTGTGTGTGTGTGTGTGTGTGTGTGTGTGTGTGCGTGTGTGTGTGCGTGTGTGTGTGCGTGTGCGTGCAGGTGCTGATATGCCAGTGCTCCTGTTACGTGGCTGAAGACCAGCTCTTCCAGTGGACGGAGAAGGTGAAGCGCAGACACTGGTGTGGTGTGGTGTGAGCTGATGGAGCGCTGCTCACTGTGTGCTGTCCGTCTGCAGGTGATGAGCTGTGTCCAGACCAGGGATCTGACCGTGACCGTCCTCTCTGACTGCAGTGCAGCTGAATACAAGACCTCAGACTACCTGAGTGAGAGCAGCGTGCCCTTCCTGCGCTCTCTGAGGACCAGCGCACACACGGGCCCCGTGTCCAGCCCGGCCCTCGAGCAGCCCAATATCAGCACCGGCCTCGCTGCTGCAGGTACTGCCTTCTGCCAGCACCTCACGCTCATCACATCATTCACTTCAGGGTTTCTACAGCCTTGAGAGAGAGATTGAGCATCAGAGTATTTCACACAACTGTTTCCAGCACACTGAAGCTCTGAAACACAACATCCTGCGCTGAACAACACGTGTGTAAAGTAAAAACACATCAGTTCAGCATTATGACCTGTAGATGGCAGCACTTACTGGCTTACTGTCATTCATTTATACCTTCCCTTTATACTTGGAAATGATCAAGTACTGATTATAAAATCACTAGGCTATTATAAAATATCAAATAAAGAAATCAGAAAATCACAAAGTGCTTTGAAAACACTTCTTCAGTTTCATCAGTTTCATGTAGGACTACAGAAGTACACTATATACCTTATCTACAGGAAAAATAGATGTTCATTTTACTGTTGTTAATTAATATTTTAAGCTTAACTCAACTGTGTGTGTGTGTGTGTATCTGTGTGTGTGTGTGTGTGTTTCTGTGTGTGTGTCTCTCTCGCTCGCGCTCTCTCTCTCTCTCTCTCTGTGTGTGTGTGTCTCTCTCTCTCTCTCTCTCTCTCTCTCTCTGTGTGTGTGTGTCTCTCTCTCTCCCTGTGTGTGTGTGTGTGTCTCTCGCTCTCTCTCTCTCTGTGTGTGTGTGTGTGTGTGTGTGTCTCTCTCTCTGTGTGTGTGTGTCTCTGTGTCTCTCTCTCTCTCTCTCTCTCTCTCTGTGTGTGTGTGTCTCTCTCTCTCTCTCTCTCTCTATGTGTGTGTGTCTCTCTCTCTCTCTCTCTCTCTCTCCCTGTGTGTGTGTGTGTGTGTGTGTGTGTCTCTGTGTGTGTGTGTGTGTGTGTGTGTCTCTCGCTCTCTCTCTCTCTCTCTCTCTCCCTGTGCGTCTCTGTGTGTGTGTGTCTCTCTCTCTCTCTCTCTCTCTCTCTCTCTCTCTCTCTCTCTCTCTCTGTGTGTGTGTGTGTGTGCAGTGCTCAGTCACTGTCAGGTTCAGCGGATCCCTGCTGTTCTCCATCAGTGCTACAGTGATGTGCTCCAGCCGGACTCTCTCAGCATGCAGATGTACAGAGCGGCGGTGAGCGCAGTGCTGAAGGTGAGTGTGAGCTGCTCTGAGCTTCACTTCTTCTCGTCTCGTCTCGCAGGACTCAGTCTCTGTCTCTTGATTGCAGCTGGATCCGAGTCCCAGCGCAGACGTGCTGCAGAAGATCACGCGAGTCAGCGAGCTTCAGAGCAACCTCTACACATGAAGAAAGCACTTTATACTGCTCTGCATTTCTCAATTAAAGATGTGATGTTGTTTTATGTTGCTGTGATGAGTGTCTTTATTCAGTTTAAAGGGGGGGTGAAATGCTATTTCATGCATACTGAGTTTTTTACACTGTTAAAGAGTTGGATTCCCATGCTAAACATGGACAAAGTTTCAAAAATTAAGTTGTACGTTTGAAGGAGTATTTCTGTTCCAAAAATACTCCTTCCGGTTTGTCACAAGTTTGGGAAAGTTTTTTTCGAGTATGGCTCTGTGTGACGTTAGATGGAGCGGAATTTCCTTATATGTGTCCTGAGGCACTTCTGCCGGAAGAGCGCGCTCCCGTATAGCAGAGCACTGAGAGCACAACAGACTTCACTGATCAGAGCGAGAGCGTCGCCAAATGTCACAAAAGAAGTGTGTTTTTGGTTGCCAGGGCAAGACAACCCTGCACAGATTACCAAAAAAAAACAGCATTAAGGGACCAGTGGATGGAGTTTATTTTTACAGAGCATCAACGGAGTTGTGCAAGTGTTTGTGTTTGTTCCCTGCATTTCGAAGATGCTTGTTTTACAAACAAGGCCCAGTTTGACGACGGATTTGCACATCGTTTATTTCTTAAGGATGATGCAGTCCCAACGAAAAAGGGTCACGATCGTGTGTTGGAACCGCAGGCGGTGAGTAAAACTGCTTCAAATATCTCTATGTTGTTAACTTAGCTATCAGCGCGTAAGCACATCAAATAAACAACATGGGATGCTGGCATCAAACTGCACTTTCCACAAGTACAGCTTAAAAAAAAAAAAAAGATGACAAAGTGGAACTTAGTCCTTTTCCAAAACCGCTAAGCAAATATATACAGTTTCAGTAACATTACATACCACATAGAGACGTCGTTGCTGCTGCTGCTCTCATTCAGTTTCAGCCTCTGGATCTGATTCTGGATCATAAATATACGCTGAATCTGACTGTTAGCCATGGTTTGTTTTGGATGATGTTTTTTTCCTCATGGTAATGTCACAGCTTCCAAACGCTCTCAACTCAAAAGCCTACTGGCGCTTGTGATTCTTTAGCTCCGCCCACACGTCACGCCTCCAGCCGCTCGTGTTTTTCCGAAAAAAATCGGCACAGACTATTTTTCTCTTATAAATATAATAAAACTAAAGACTTTTTAGAGTTATGAAGGATGCAGTACTACTCTATAGGTACTCAAGATTAACAGGATATTGAGTAAAAACGAACATTTCACCCCCCCTTTAAGTGAATTGTGTTTCTGAGTTTGGACACGAGGTGGCGCCACATCCTTCATCTGTTCAAGCTCTGCTGAAATAACTCACAGATAAAGTCTGGCTGTTTTATCATAGAAATATTTAAATCATTGTATTTTGGCATTTCTGGTTCCATAATTTCTCATAAGAATTTTTATTATATAATTTGATATAAAAAAGGGCCTTTAGCAAATATTATATGCAAAACCAGGTAAACCTCCAACTAAAATAAAGACAGATACTTGCCATTTTATAACAAAGTGTAATTTATTTATTTGTTATTATATTAGTGTTTTATTATAATTTTTCAAACAAAATGATAATTTTCTATTGAGAAATGGACTGGATTGTTGTTAAGAAAATATTACATTTCAATAAAAGCAATGAAACTCAACAAAAGTCAATTACATATAGATGTTTGGAAAAGTTATTAATTATAGGGATATTTTATAATAATTTTGATAAAATTATAGTTTTACATTAAGTGAAGGACTGAGTTATATGATATTTACCCCTCTCATAAACACATACAACAAAAAATTTGAACAAAAGCAGGGAAAGCTGAATGGAAGTTGTTTAATTATTAATATCGTGCACACTTCCATTGGTGTGTTAATCAGAGACACTGAATGGATGTTCTTCATCTGTCCGCTGAAGGAGTGTGTGTTTCACGAGGATGATCTCAGTGTGTCCCAGATGAAGATCTCAGGTCTCCACACGTCCTGCAGCGCTGCGTTTGTTTCTGTGAACTGTGGGAGTTTACATTGAGTTCTGTTACTTCTATACTGACCAGACAATAGTGTCTTAACCTACACCTTACAGAAAACCTGTTTGCAGATAAACATTGTTTATCCCCCCCCCCGTGGGTACGCCAAAGTGTCAGAAATGTCAGACTACACTATCCTTGTAGGGACGTTTTATCCTTACTATGTAGCACAAACAAATACACACTTACACACACATACACACTTGTGTGCTAACTCCAGTCTTCGTGTGTCAGCTATTTCTGAACCGAAAGAGGAATTTCAACATCCATCAGCATGCACCCTCACACACACACACACACACACACACACACACCCTCACACACACCCTCACACACACACACACACACACACACACACACACCCTCACACACACCCTCACACACACACACCCTCACACACACACACTGATGAGTGTGTCTGATCATGCTCAGGTCCACTCCTGCATCTGTGTATGAACACATTCACATGTTGTACAGCTCTGGACAGTGTTAGAAAAGCTCTGGGAGTTTTACAGTCACACTCGTTTACACCGCTGGAAACCTCTAGAGTTCACTTCTTACTGTAATCATGGTTTTGTTATTTTACATCATTTTGTTATCTTAAGGTCCAGATCAATGTTCTGGGTGGTTGCTAGGGTGTTTTGGGTGGTTGCTAAGGTTTCTAGATTGTTGTTAGGTGGTTGCTAATGTTTCTAGGTTGTTAGGTGGTTGCTAGGGTGTTTTGGATGGTTGTCAATGTTTCTAGATTGTTGTTAGGTGGTTGCTAGGGTATTGTGAGTGGTTGCTAAGGTTTCTGGGTTGTTGTTAGGTGGTTGCTAGGGTGTTTTGGATGGTTGTTAATGTTTCTAGGTTGTTGTTAGGTGGTTGCTAGGGTGTTTTGGGTGGTTGCTAATGTTTCTAGGTTGTTGTTAGGTGGTTGCTAGGGTGTTCTGGATGATTACTAGGGTGTTTGGGGTGGTTGCTAAGGTTTCTGGGTTGTTGTTAGGTGGTTGCTAGGGTGTTTTGGATGGTTGCTAATGTTTCTAGGTTGTTGTTAGGTGGTTGCTAGGGTGTTCTGGATGATTACTAGGGTGTTTTGGGTGGTTGCTAAGGTTTCTAGATTGTTGTTAGGTGGTTGCTAATGTTTCTAGGTTGTTAGGTGGTTGCTAGGGTGTTTTGGATGGTTGTCAATGTTTCTACATTGTTGTTAGGTGGTTGCTAGGGTATTGTGAGTGGTTGCTTAGGTTTCTGGGTTGTTGTTAGGTGGTTGCTAGGGTGTTTTGGATGGTTGTTAATGTTTCTAGGTTGTTGTTAGGTGGTTGCTAGGGTGTTTTGGGTGGTTGCTAATGTTTCTAGGTTGTTGTTAGGTGGTTGCTAGGGTGTTCTGGATGATTACTAGGGTGTTTGGGGTGGTTGCTAAGGTTTCTGGGTTGTTGTTAGGTGGTTGCTAGGGTGTTTTGGATGGTTGCTAATGTTTCTAGGTTGTTGTTAGGTGGTTGCTAGGGTGTTTTGGGTGGTTGCTAATGTTTCTAGGTTGTTGTTAGGTGGTTGCTAGGGTGTTCTGGATGATTACTAGGGTGTTTCGGGTGGTTGCTAAGGTTTCTAGATTGTTGTTAGGTGGTTGCTAATGTTTCTAGGTTGTTAGGTGGTTGCTAGGGTGTTTTGGATGGTTGTCAATGTTTCTAGATTGTTGTTAGGTGGTTGCTAGGGTATTGTGAGTGGTTGCTAAGGTTTCTGGGTTGTTGTTAGGTGGTTGCTAGGGTGTTTTGGATGGGTGCTAATGTTTCTAGGTTGTTGTTAGGTGGTTGCTAGGGTGTTTGGGGTGGTTGCTAAGGTTTCTGGGTTGTTGTTAGGTGGTTGCTAGGGTGTTTTGGATGGTTGCTAATGTTTCTAGGTTGTTGTTAGGTGGTTGCTAGGGTATTTTGGGTGGTTGCTAATGTTTCTAGGTTGTTGTTAGGTGGTTGCTAGGGTGTTTTGGGTGGTTGCTAATGTTTATAGTTTGTTGTTAGGTGGTTGCTAGGGTGTTCTGGATGATTACTAGGGTGTTTGTGGTGGTTGCTAAGGTTTCTGGGTTGTTGTTAGGTGGTTGCTAGGGTGTTCAACAGTTTAAAGGGGGAAATCTCACTTAGTATGTTAGTAAAAGTGAAACTGTATGTATGCTTATATCTATAGCAGAAGAGTAACACAATCTGGTTTACCTGCCTTGGGTCAGTATGAGTGTTAGTAATGATGACGGTGGAGTTAGCAAACACTAAAGAGTTGTGGGGAAATCCCTTCACTGATGCATCTGGCACACACACACACACACATACACACACACACACACTGAACAGGTAAAGGAAGTTGATGAGTGAGTTCTTCACATGCAGCAGCTGGTGTGTGTAATAAACGCAGGTGTGTGTCTGTGTTAACCCATCACTGACCAGTGCTCCATCACCTGAGCTCACAGTTATCTCACAGATAAATAACTAACCTGAACAGCCATCAACCAGCGGCCTCGTTCATATCAGTGTCATATATATTGATATACATTTTTATATTCTCTATATTTTTCTACATTGGCACTGGAGCCTAATCCAGTCATATGTGTAAATGTTTCAAACTTGAGATGTATACATCATCTGAAGCTGAATAAATCATAATGAATAAATGATCTCTCCAGTGATGTGTGGTTTGTGAGGAGGACAATATAAAATCTGGAATCTGAGGGAGCAAAAAAATCTAAATATTGAGAAAATCATCTTTAAAGTTGTTCAGATGAAGTTCTTAGCGATGCATATTACTACGTAATCAAACATTAAAGCTACAGTCCATGAGTGTTGTCTCTTTGTTTGTAAACCAGGAGATGCAGTTTCTCGTGGAATCATCTTCCATGCGTTGCTCCAGCGCGGGATGAATCTGTTTTGAGGTGAATGTGTAGCTGTTTATTCTGAACCAAAAAGCAAAGTATGCTCCTATCATAATGTTTGTCTTTAAAACTCTTGCGTAAACCCAGGCTATCTGTAATCAGAAGCACATTTAAAACTGGAATATAATTTATTTTAATTTACATGTGCTTCGTATAATCTTTCTTGATTACAATCCGCCATCAAAACGATTTTTTGACATTTCATTATTCCCGCTTCTTTTGTTTACAGATGTGACGTAATGACGCAGTGCGATGCTCGAATTTCCCGCGAAAACCTGCCCGAACCACTCCGATGAGAAAACATGATTATAAACGACCTGTTGTGAATCAGCCTAAAGTAAGGAGAGAGTTTAGAAAACGGGCTGGTTATGTGCTTCCTCAAATATTGAATTTGGATCATTTTAACCCACGAAAGTCACAGTGCAGCTTTAAGTTTTGATATAGCTTTTTACAGTATGAAATGTACTAAATATCTTCATGAACATGATCTTTACTTAGTATTCTAATGATTTTTGTCATAAAAGAGAAAAGTATAATTGTGACTCATACAGTGTATTGTTGTGTATTTCTACAAATATACGTCTGTGACACTGATGACTGCTTCTGTGCTGCAGGGACACATCTGTATATGAATCATGCTGTATATAATGTGTAGTTGTTGTTTAGGGATGATCTGATCTGAAGCTGCAGGTGGGACACAGTTCTGAGTCAGAAAACACCTGATCTCAACATCAGGGCAATCACGCGTGTGTCGGACGGCACAGATGTGTTCAGTTCCTGTCGTTTCTGTGACTCAAGGCCTTCCTGTGATTGTGTGATTCCTGTGTGACCGACACACACTGTGCTGAGCTCACACCCAGAGAGATGCAGTGCTGACCGGTCTACAGGAGCGAGACCACTCCCCAGAAACAGCACTGACTCTGTCTGCCCAGACGTGTGTGTGTGTGTGTGAGAGAGAGAGAGAGTGTGTGTGTGTGTGAGAGAGAGAGAGAGTGTGTGTGTGTGTGTGTGTGAGAGAGAGAGTGTGTGTGTCTGTGCGCAAGTTTAACTAGGGCCTAATGTCCTCACTCAAATTGTGAAACACTTTCCAAACACACTGATGAGGAAGTGTCCAAAGACCACGTGATGTCCAGCACAAACACAGCTGATTTAAAGGATTGAGAACAGACTCTGAAAAACACTTGAACGGATCAATAAAACTCTTCATCGTAAATCTGTCTTCATATTCATCTTCACAATAGACCCGCTCTGAAGAGCAACTGTGTATAGAGAATACATATAAACACACTTCTGTACAAACATAAGGACACGGTGAGGAATAATCACATGGTTTCTGTAGAAGTTATGATAATAATAATAATAGTTCTGTGTCTGTGAAGTACAGCAGATGCAGACTGGAGGAGTCTGGTATAAGACGTTCCCCGTGAGATCACAAGCACACATCTCTCAGCTCAGCGTCTAGATTTGTATTATTATTAAATCAACACTTGTTTGTAGATAGCAAAAAGTACATGTACAAATCCTGTAAAAAACTGTACATCAGGATCATATTTAGTAATATAATCAGAGTAAAGCTGCAGTAGATGTCTCCCTTCAGAACTCCTTTAACACTTTCTGGATCCACACTTCACTCGCTAGCATCAGACTGTTCTCATTATACACTGTTAGTGTTGAGGATCGTTTCTGTGTCTTCCTGGTCTGTGTTTTTGATCAGTGACTCATTCAGGAGATGTGTAACAGCGCCCCCTAGTGTATAACAGTGAGAACACGGACACTTGTGTGTTTGGCAGGGAAAGAGTTAAAGCCAGGTGTAGGGTGATGTTATTAAAGCTCAGTCTCTCCAGAAGTGCTTCAATCCTGAAACTGCGGCTGGATCAGAAACCGTCAGCTGTGATGATGACCACAGAGAAGCGATGCTGGGAAACACACGCTCTCGTCATCCCAGGAATCATCAGGTTCAGTGATCAAGTGTTGCACGCTCGACTGACCCCCGCTGAGGTCTGGACGTGACGCAGGGTTCCCGCCGCCGCTTCAGTCCTCGGTGTCCGGCTGAACTCCCAGAATGCCGTGCAGCTCCTCCACCGTGTATCCCAGCAGGTTCTGCAGGTCGCAGACGAAGCGGTACACGTAGCGCTTCCCTGACGTCTTGTGGATGATGTTCTTGTCGTAGTAGTAGCGCAGGCCTCGGCTCAGCTTCTCGTAGTTCATCTTGGGCTTGTTCTTCCTCTTCCCCCAGCGGCGGGCCACCTGATGACACAACAACATCCTGGTTACAGAGAGCTCATCAGCGTTCAACAGTAGATGTTAGAGCAGACGCCTCATCCTCACCTCGTCGGGGTCGGTGAGCTTGAACTCCCAGCCGTCTCCGGTCCAGCTGATGATGCTCTGACAGCTGCTGTCCGTCAGCAGCTCCAGCAGGAACTGCCACAGCTGGATGGGGCCACTTCCTGTTCCGCACCAAACACAGAGGTCAGAGTCATACTTCAGTTACAGATCTTACAGAAGTTCATTGAGGTTTGATACATGAAGGTTTTGAATCAACAACAATTTATAGATTTTTACACTTACAGAGCCATAAAAAGTTCTCTATTTTACCTTACATTTTGTAATAATTATTAATGTCAATTTATTTTAAAACAACAAAATGTGCATTGATACGATTAATAAATATGCATATTTTAAGCTATGTAGAATAATAAATATGATAACAGAATAATAGATCTGGATATTATTATTAATAAATATAAATAATTATTCATAGCAATGCATATTTTAAATATAAATAAAATATTTAATTATTAATAAATGTTTTTTTTTAATTAATATAAATATTAATGTGCACACTTAAAATAGGGCTTAGAATAATAAATATAAATTTGTATGATTCATAAATATATAACCAATGCACATTTTAAATAGGGTCAGAAGAATAAATCTGACTTTTTAAAATCAACAAATTTGAATATTTCATATTATGCATTTGAAATGGGGTTAGAATGGAATCTATAATCTAAATATTAATATTTGTTTTTATAGCAATGCATATTCTAAGTCAATGCATAATTTCACTTATTTCTAGAATTTCTAAAACAACAAAATAGCTCAGATACATTGGAACGGTTTCCGCTGGACTCCTAATGTTGTGATAAACTGGTGTTTGTGTTGTAGGTGTCCACAGACGCCGGTGTTAGTGTGTGGAGGAGACACACCGGTGAATCCAGCGAGCACGGCGGCGGGGATCACCGGTCTGCCCTGCTCCAGAGGCTCGTTCCTCTCCTGGACGTAGTCTTTGAAGGACAGGCCGTGTTTGCGGAGGCCCAGCGGAGCCGAGACCAGCTCCTCCTCGAAGCTGTCGTAGGACGGGACGCGCTGGGCATCAGCGAGCGATGAGTGACTGCCCCAGGAGCGCAGGACACTCTCAGAGCCATCCACACTCTCCACCGACGTCTGCTCGCACGAGACTGTGGAGAACAGAGCACTGCGTCACACACGGATCAGACACTCGACAGACAGAGACACGAGCGAGAGCTGACCTGCGCTGAGACCTGGACACGCTTTCATGTAGCTGACGCTGACCGTGCTGAGCTGAGGTCTGGAGTACAGAGAGAGCTCCTGACCACACGCCGTCTGGAAGAGATCCCGCAGGAGACTGCCACGAGACTCCGGGACCTTCAGAGAAGCCTCCTCCAGACACACACCTGCACAGCAAACAACATCAGCTCAATTACACCGCGTTTACATATCCACTGAGGGAGTGGCTCATTAAATATGTGCTCATTTGCATATCATTCAGATGAATCCAGACTTAAAATTCTTAAGTGTGGACTTCTTTTTTTATTACTCTGTAAATCAGAGCATACAGACAGAAATCAAAGCTGTTTTTAGGAGTGAAATTCACTTTAATTCAGCTTCAGCCTCTATTCTCACCTAAAGCTTGGATTCTGTCCAGAACAGATCTAATAATGCACTTGTACACCAGGAAACACTCACCGCTCGACCAGCTGCCCTCGCGACTCAAGACTCTGGCCTCTTCCTGTTCCTGACACGCTGCAGGAAGTAAAGCACAGCCAATCAGACGTGAGCTCATACCTCTCCAGTCTAACTCTGACACCGCTGTCCTCCGTTACCTCTCATCATCTGCTCCAGATGCTCCCACAGGATATCACCCACGAAATCCGGAGCCAGATCCAGGAATCCGTCCTTGCCCAGGTCACACAGCTCCTGTCCGCTCAGGTTGAACTTGAAGAAGTTGATGTTGGTCAGACTGAACTCTCCGGACGCCCAGTACAGCCACTGCAGGACGTGCTGCTTGGTCCACTTACACGGGTCTGAGGACAGAGAGAGCGTCAGGAACACATCCGTCCTCTAAACACACGGCAGAGAGGAGCAGACACTCACTGTTGGAGATCCCACAGACACGCTGGACCTTGGAGAAGCCGTTAAAGCTGTCCTTCAGCGCCTGACTGACCAGGGCTTTACTGCAGGGGGTCAGCAGAGGAACGGAGCACACCCCAGCATCTGCAGCACACGTGAGATCTGTGTCAGCTTACATACACATACAGCTGTGTGTGTGAGGTTCTGCTGGTGTTGTTTACCCTGAGAGAGACAGTCCAGACCAGACGGGACCTCCTGAGCCGCCTGCTCCTCCTCGACCGGATAACACCCCGAGAACAGAGACATGGGGTCCTCGAACAGCTCAAACGCTGCCTGACGCTGAGACACAGAAAACACAACAGATTACCCTCCATAATAACAGCCATAAACTCCAGACAGTGAGAGAAGAGACTGCTGATTGAGCACAGGCAGGAAACCCCAGAGGACACGCCTCGCGCATGACGTCATCGCCCAAGCACTCATATGTACCGCCATATATGGTCTTCCTGTTCCGTGCCCGAGAACACCAGCTGGCCTCCAGCGCGGAGCTCAACCAATCAGATCACAGCACAGACCCGCCCTAATCTAATCTCTCTCTCTCACACACACACACACACACACAGCTCACCTTTAGAGTGTTTCTGAATCCAGGTAAAAGAGGCTCCATGTCCAGTGATCTAAAACAGGAAAAAAAAAAAAAAAAAAGATCAAACAAATACTTTTTGTTGTTGTTGTTATTAATATTATTATTATTCCAGAAATCTGCAATTACATCCAAGCAACACAGCGTGTTAATTGATTTTAAAATGACCACATTCATTTAGATAAATGTCTGATCAGAAGTGAATCTTTGACAATCAGTTCATATAGAGTCAAACGTGAATGTGATTCCTGATTCAACGAGTCACTGAAGATCGAGTCACTAGAGAATGGGATTCATATACATTATATAACACACTACTCTACACGATCCAAATCAGGTTTTTCAAAGCTGATCAATAAACACAACACAGAATCGAATAAATAGAACAAATATAAAATAAAGAGAGCGAAGTGACTCGAGCAGCTCTGTGTTTCTGACTGAGAGTGAAAACACTGATCGGGTTCACAGCTGACGTCACTCACCTGTTGAATCCTCGCAGAAAGCTTGAGCTGAATCCGCCGTCAACAGTGTGTTTTATTCCTCTGATCGATCCGCTCACTGTCCTGATATATCGACCGATCGATCCTGTGTGTCGCGTCTCGTCTGAGCGCGGGAGTTTATCAGCGAGTCCAGCGGGAGCGCGCGCGGCGGTGGGCGGGGCCAATGAAAGACAGCAGCCAATCAAGTCACAGACTGAAGGTTCGCCACACCTGAGATTTACTGTCATTATTTCATTACAAACAGACAGCACGGACTAGAGACACAAATCTTAAGATGTCCTTCTTACACATATTGCATATACTTCCTATTAATAACATTTAATTATGCATATTACATACACCCAAGCCAAACCCTAACCATACGGTAAGTACATATAGTTAATTAATATTACTCAGTACTTAGACACCATGGAGTATAACCAAAATTAGGTTACAAGTATAACTCTTGTTGTATTTTTAATAAAACACACATATCAAATTACAATGATTAATATCACTCATTAAACGAATCTTTAAATAAATATATTACCATAATAATAATAATATGATACAGTGAAATAATGAAACTGAGTTTATTAATAATAAGCTAACAGTTTCGTTGAAATCACATTAAGTAGTGCTTTTATTTTGCCGAATAGCGCATGAAGAGTTTATTTTATTTCACATTCTCTTTAATCATCTATGATCTTTAATCATAAGAGCAGCGCGCGATATTTTAACTTGAATCAGTTGCTGCTAATATTTGTTACAATGTTATTTTAAAGTATTGTTGTCGTCATAAACACATTGGTTTGTGGTCGTAATAGTTTAAAAGCGTTTACTGCGCATTTGTTATTTTTAATAATTTACTAATGAACCGGAAGTCGCGCACATTCACAGAAAATAGCTTCATATCCGCTTTGCAAAATGAGGTGGATAAGTTGCCCCATTTACTGTAAGCCACGATAGACTCTGTATTTATGACTAGAATCATTACATTAAAGTGTATCATGACAGATTTTATCATTTTTCATTAGAATTCATAAAAACTCTTCGACGCATGATGATTCAATTTGGAATTAAGGCAACAACAATAACTTTATTTGACCTTTAATATGATTAAAAGTGCTTCTCAAATGTAAAATAATCAGTCCAGTCTGACACAGCTAGAGACTCGCATCACTAAAGATATCATGCATGTCATAGATGCTTATTTACTAAATAATTTTAGAAACAGGAAAGCTCAATTAAATATATTTTTGAAATTGAAAGTATATTAAGTTTTACATTTCGTTTGCTGAAGTATATCGGTGTCAATAAAATACATGCAGTTTTACAGTATTCCACATGTGTTATATGTTCATGTTTTTCTTCAAATGTGAAATATTCTGTTATTTTAGTGTCAAAACAAATTCATATTTTTTTGGTAATATTTTGAATACATTTTTATATTTTCCACTTTCATTCTTGTTTTTCTGTTGTTGTTTTTTTATGTATTTTGTCGAATAAATGTGTACATTTTCAGTTGTTTTTAATATGTATAAAATGTAAGTTTTATAACTCATTTTTGTATCTGTTTTGGTTTTAGTTATTCAAGTACATAAATGTAAACTAATTTCAAAACAAGCAAAAACTAAAAAAAATGTTTTATATATTGTATTATATATTTCAGTTAACATTAATTACCCTGAATTGGATCTCTTGGATTGAAATAAATGGAGGGCAAAATATTTTCAAATGTTTATAAAAATATATGTTTATATTTTTACAACTTTTTTAATATTTATTTATATAAAGTCTTTTAGTAAATACGTATATTTTTTTACCTTTTCTTGTATATTTTGCAACATTTCAAAATGTATATATTTGTGGCTGGATAGTCACTTAGCTCACACTTTCTAGTTCACACCAGATATTAATTATTATTAAAGGACTGAGTACAATTATCTACAATCTTTGTAACGAAATATAGAAAAATAGTCTATTCTCAGGGAAACTGTGCAAAACGATCGCTTCACTTACCAAAATCTGTCAGACATACACTCTTAGAAAAAAGGGTTCATTGGGGTTCTAAATAGAACCATTGGGTTCTTTACTCAACTCCAAAGAACCTTTTATGGTTCTATAATGACAAGAAAGAACCCTTTTGGCACAAAGTTTCTTTAGGCTATTATTCATTCATATATTACATTATACTGCAACATTTTGTATTTGTAATTAAATTATTGTTTGTAGTAACTTAATATCACATTTTAAACATGCTGATTTTTGGAGAAAAACTGAAATGGCACTCTTCGTGTGATATTGATTAACTACATAAAATGATATAAATATATACATTTTCTAACCCCCATATCTTGAATTTTGTGATCATTCACATGCATTCATAAATGCATTTGAATACACCGAATAAAGCAGTGAAAGAACGCACTCAAACTGCACACACGCACTAGTATGACTTCATCATGTAACTTTACATTAGCACTTTTTAGGCACGATTTGTTTAGTTTTTGAATATACTTGATACTGTTAAAAGGCACATCATTAAAACAAAAAAATACGAGTTCACATATCACACCAAAACACACGTGGAAAACGTAATAAGAAATAGCTACTAAATTAGTTAAAAATGCCTATCCATATAGCCTACAGCTATGATTCGCGAACCCCAAACTGACTCAAATGATCCGCGCACCCGCTCCGAACTCCCGAACTGATTCAAATGATTCGAGATCCCATTTCGAACTCTCGAACTGATTCAAATGATTCGCGAACCCGTTTCGAACTCTCGAACTGATTCAAATGATTCGCGAACCCGTTTCGAACTCTCGAACTGATTCAAATGATTCGCGAACCCGTTTCGAACTCTCGAACTGATTCAAATGATTCGCGAACCCGTTTCGAACTCTCGAACTGATTCATATGATTCGCGAACCCGTTTCGAACTCTCGAACTGATTCAAATGATTCGAGAACCCGTTTCGAACTCTCGAACTGATTCAAATGATTCGCGAACCCGCTCCGAACTCCCGAACTGATTCAAATGATTGAATCTCCAAAGAACCTTTTATGGTTCTATAATGACAAGAAATAACTCTTTTGGCACAAAGGTTCTTTAGGCTATTATTCATTCATATATTACATTATTCTGCAACATTTTGTATTTGTAATTAAATTATTGTTTGTAGTAACTTAATATTACATTTTAATCATGCTGATTTTTGGAGAAAAACTGAAATGGCGCTCTTCGTGTGATATTGATTAACTAATAAAATGATATAAATATATACATTTTCTAACTTTGTTGGTTGTGTATCTTTTTTTGTCTAATTTGTTCATTTGATAGCTCTTCACTATGTTTAATAAGAAGTTACTACTTGTATAAAATAATAAATGGTGGTAGATAAAGTACTCTCAAATAAAGGGTTAAAAACAGCTCATTTGGAGGATGGAGGAGGAGTGGCTTTTTATGTTCAGAATCAAATACCAGTAAAGACTAGACAGGACCTTGGTTGTATCGGGGTCGAAGCGCTATGGTTGGAAGTGCAGTTGCCACATTTAAAGCCTATTCTAGTTGGTTGCTGCTATAGACCACCTAATGCACCAATAGTCTGTTTAGATCGAATCTGTTACATGTTCGATATAGTCTATCATTCAGATATGGAGATTTTTTTTTTAGGTGACCTAAATATTGATTGGAGTTTGAAAAATTGCTCATTGAAAAATAAGTTGCATTCTATAGCCGACACGTTCAATTTGTCTCAACTGGTCACAAAGCCAACAATAAGTTTTTATAATGCTGATGGGACAAAAACGGAAACATGCATAGATTTACTTTTTACTAATGCTACAGATTTGTGTTCAAAAGCAATCTCAATTTGTGTTGGCTGTAGCGATCATAATCTAATCGCAATTAACAGAAAAAGCTAAATTCTAAATTCTTCCTGGTCAGAAGATTATAATCAAACGGATTTTTAAAAACTTCAATGAGGCTAGTTATTATGCTGATATTAGAAATATTGAGTGGTCATAAGTCTTAAGGGAAGCAGATCTTGATTTAGCTTTGGAGGTTTTTACAAATTTATTAATGCCAGTTGTTGACAAACATGCCCCATTAAGGTGATTGACAGTAAGAAATATTGCTTCTCCATGGTTAGATGCTGAACTTAAAGAATATATGAGGAAAAGTCGAAAAGAGATAAATTAAAGTTAGAGGCAAGCTTGTCAGGGGATAATGGATTATGGGAAAGGTACAAGCAATTAAGAAATTTTGTTACAAAGTTAAACAGAACAAAAAAGAAGAACTATTACGAACATAAATTTGAGGAATTAAAATCAAACAGGAATAAATTATGGAATACATCAAACCATTAACAGGGCTGTACCAACATTTTTAGACGTAGGTGATACTTTTTTGAATAAACCTGCTGATATAGATAATTATTTAGGAGATTACTTTACAAAGAAAGTCCAGGATTTACAAAAAGATATGATTTCACAGGACTACCCTGATTTATCTTTTAAGATGATTAAAGATACAATCAGGCTTAATAAATCATGTACATTTAAATTCGATAGAGTAAGTCTAACTATTGTAGAAAACATATTAAAGTCAATGAAATATAAACTTGCTGCTGTTGATGAATTTGTATTTCTTTAAAAATGGGTTAAATTCACTTTATCAACATGCCTATAAGAAAGGCTACAACAACAGCCTTTGTTCAGATGACAGAGGATTGGTTGCATGAAATTGATGATAGAAAATTAGTTGGTACTGTAATGTTAGATCTGAGTACAGCATTTGATTTAATTGATTATGATCTACTATTGAAAAAATTGAGCTGTAATGGATCTGAAAAGTGTGCAATCCAATGGATTTATAGTTATCTTACTAATAGGGAGTTTAATGTACTGTTTAATGGTAGTTATTCAGAGACAAAGTTTCTGCACTGTGGGGTGCCTCAAGGGAGTTGCCTCGGACCACTGTTATTTTCTATTTTCATTAATGATTTGTCTTTTGTTTTGCAGTGTGCCACTATTGCCCTATATGCAGATGACTTGACTATTTTTGTGTCTGATTATGACTCTGCCAGACTTAATACTGTATTAAACAATGAATTAAAATTAATAGAAAATTGGAACATAGAAAATAGGTTAATTATTAATGTTGCGAAGAGTAAATGTATGATGTTGGGATCTAATCATCTTTTAAAAGATTCCCCTGCTTTGAACTTATCAGTTGGTGGTTTGATCATCAAACAAGTGTCTGAGACCAAATTGCTTGGCGTGAATGTGAACAGCAGGTTGACCTGGAACGCTCAGATAAAACTAATATTGAATAAAATGGGCAGCAGTATGGCTGTACTTCGTCATTGCAGGAAATGCATACCGATTCGCATACGGAAAACTTTGGTGGAATCAGTAGTTTTGTGTCATCTGGATATTGGTCCATCATTTGTGCTGCAACTACAGAGAATAATTTAAACAGATTGCACAAAATAAAGCTTCTAGGCTTGTACTAAACTGTTCTTTTAGAACAAGTATTAGGGACATGCTCAATCAGTTAAGAAGCAGAATTAATTATTCTATTATTAAATTCTTAAAAAATATAATTATTACAAAAGCACCTGAAATTATTTATAATAGATTGATTTTCTTCAGTGATGTTCATACTTATTCTACTCGTCAATCAAGTGAAGAGCGTTTCTTGTTACCTGTCTGTTGAACAAATCAACTGCAAAGAACACCGTGTTTTAGAGAAATGATGGCATGGAACTCGCTCCCAGTGTTTTTGGTTTCAGAGAGTAACAATGTTAGTTTTTCCAAAAGACTGAGATTGTATTTATTTACTTTGGAGTAATTGTAATTATAGAATTAATAATTACTGCATAATGAGCTATGGCAATTTAAATTAGATTTTTTATACTATTATATTTTATTATATTTAGTATACTATACTATGAGAGTGGTAATATTTCGTATTTGGAAGAGCTTATGTTGTAATTGTTATGTTTAGTGTATATGTGTTATGCTGTGTTGTTTGTGTGTGATAGTAACAAATATTGCTGCAAGTGTGACTGCATCATATAATTATTATTTATTAATAATGTTCATCGTCTGGCTGACTAGGTCTTGTATTAATTCCAGTGATTCGCGAACCAGCTCCGAACTCCCGAAATGACTCAAATGATTCGCGCTCCGCTACGAACTCCCGAACTGATTCAAATGATTCGCGAACCAGCTCCGACCCAGATAGCAAACTGACATAGAATCAAAGTAGAATCGACCTTTCTCGTGGCGTCGAAATGACGTTTTGCTCGTCGAAAAACGTTTTGCTCGTTTTGCGTTTTGCTCATCGGGTTAACGTTGATCCGAGGTCAGGCACGCCATTCAAAACTAACGGAAAATCGACGCAATTGGTTCCCTTACCTAACGTTGAATCGACCTTGATTTTCAGTTAGTTGAAACGACGTCAGAGAATCAATACGTTTTCAACCTAAATTCGATCTAATTGGTTTGCTTACCTAACATTTCATTTGGGTAAAACTACTTTACTATTAATATTTTCTGATTGTTTTAAAAATCTCACATACTTACTACTAAATAAATAAGTAAAACTTTATTAAACACATCACATTCAGTCACAATTGCTTTATTATTTATACAATACAGTTTATACACAGTAACAATACAGCACAAACCTTCTAAGTCAAGAAAATGCTTTTACACACAAATAGACACATAAATAGGTATAAAGTATATTATAATAGTAACAAGTAACAAATTAAAAGCTGTATTCACTGAATTAACAATATATATATATATATATATATATATATATATATATATATATATATATATATATATATGACCAAATGTGTTTGACTTTCTTTCAGTGGGTCACAAAAGAAGATGCAAGACAGAACCTTAAAAAAAAACTGACAGCCTCAGTCACAGTTCACTATCATTGCTTTTCTAAAAATATTATATATATTTATATATACACATATAAAAAAATAATGGTGACTGAGGCTGTCACTCTTTGCTTCTGTGTTCCACAAAATAAAAGACATATGAGTGAGATGATGATTTATAAAGAAGACAGAAGTACATAGTAGATCGACCTGTGTTCTGCTGGGGGTTCTCTGTTCTAAAACTGCTTCAGTTTGAGCTGAAATAAACCCTGGTCAGAGCCAGAGAACACAGATCTTCTGTCCTCAGATCAAGATCTGAATATGTTTGTGTGACACTTGATCAACTTCTCACACTCTGTCCTGCTCTCTGTCACACTGAGTGTTGCTTAGCAACCTGTGGCCTTCAGTTCCTGTGTGTGAGAGTGGCATGTGTGAAAACACACACACACACACACACACACACACACACACACACACACACACACACACACACACACACACACACACACAAGACAAACATGAAGTCTCTGAATGCGTGTTGTTATGATGAGCAGAATCTGGTAACCATGGACACTGAATGTTTGTGCAGTGGTCATATTCATATTCATATTCATAACTCCTGAGTAGATCGAGGAGAGAATCAGAGCAAACACAGGACTGAACTGTTGTTGTGTTGGTGAAGTCAGCAGTGTTTCTGAGCTTTACTGTGTGTGTGTGTGTGTGTGTGTGTGTGTGTGTGTGTGTGTGTGTGGCGCCTCCTGCTGGAGAAGATCAGATCACTTCAACTGACATTACATTTCTGCTGGAATAATTCAGTAGTAGTTTAATTCTCTCCTTAAATATGAAGAGCCCAAACAACGGATTCATGACTGCCTCCACATTACTCGAAGCTTAAGGATGTGATTATAATTAAAGTCAGACACTGAAGCTGCTGTTTTTGTCTCTTCTGAGGAAGAATCATTCAGTTGTTTGCCTAAGAACCACAGAGACATATGCTCAGGTTTATGACTACTGACTACTCAACACTGAATATAGGAAAATATAATTAATCTACATGCTACACTCTTATAATAATATAACCATGGCTAATTTCATCAAGGTATTATTTAAACTTGTTAATACTTTTGTCTTTTTTTATATTTATGTTTTTATTAGTGTACAGCCTTAATAATTTGATGTTTTGTACTGTTTAATAACAATCTGAATAAAAATATACAAGATCCCGCTCCGATGTTTCGTCTAAATCAATGATTCGCGCTCCGCGCTCCGAAACTGAATCAAATAATTCACGAGCTCGCACACAAGTCCCCATCTGAATCAAAGGATTCGCAAAAAAGCATGATTTACTGCTATTTAAAATAATTACAAGCGATGTCGAAATTCGAAAATGAATGTCTCTTTTGATCTGGTTTTTACTAGAGAATAGTCTGAACTGTATGATCGAAATCACGAGTTTGAATCATTTGGAGCAGTACAGCGTACATGACTCACTCAATTGAATCGGTTCATGTGTTCCTCTTTTCGCGTCTTCATGTTTACACGACACTGTCAATAATACTACTAGCTCAGCGTGCTAGTTTTATGAATAAGCGAAAACAGTATGATGCTTACAAATAAAATGTCCATAAATCTATTCCAAAGATGACATCAAACTCAAATCTAGAAACATATTCAGGTTAGGTGACTGATTTACTTGCTGTCATCCATAAAAAGTAATTACGTTACTTAGTTCCTTTTTTTATTGAAAGTAATTTGTTACCCTACTTGAGTTACTTTTTAAATCTGGGTGGGGCTTGCTTGTTTTTGCTTTTAATATAAAAAGTTATTTTATATAAAAGCCCGTTCACACTAAAAGTGAAGTGAACGTGGCTCAGGCTGAAGGAAATGTAAATTCAGGTCTGTACAGTAGAGGGCGCCGCTCAAACTAATCACATGAAGAATATGACACAGGAGAAGAAAGATCAGCAATAACACATCAAACACCAATTTTGATTATTAGTATGATTGAATTATTTCATAGAAGGTCAGCAGAAAAGAGATTGGTTCATAAAATGGGATTAAATACTTAACGTAATATTTGACTTATTTAACACATTTAATTATTCCAAGTTTGTATAATATTCTGAATATAAAGGCATTTGTGTGAAAGAATAAAAGACTCTCATTCAGAGTCGGAGCACTGGAGAGAGAGAAAGAGAAAGAGAGAGAGAGAGAGAGAGAGAGAGAGAGACGGAGAGAGAGAGAGAGAGAGAGAAAGAGAGAGAGAGAGAGACTTTTGACTTTGAGGTCTTCTTTAATAATTCAATAAAACAAAAGACCTATATTTTTTAAATTCAAAAACCTTCAAACATACATATATTTACAATTTTCACATACATAAAAACAAAAAAAAAAAAAAAAAAAAAAAAAAACAAAAAAAAAAAAAAAAAAAAAAAAAAAAAATATATATATATATATATATATATATAAAAACCTTAAACACTCAAAAATTAAACACTAAATCTCCCTGATCATCAGCTTCACATAAAAAACCATCAACACCCCACACATGAAAAAAACAATTGACATTATTAATGAGGCTATAAAAAGCATATTCCATAATTAATCTTTTCTTTATAAACCCTCTCATCATCAGAATAGCATCCACATTTTCCCTCCCTTCTACTTTATTTTTCCTTGTACACCAGATTGCCAACTTTGCTGCACCATATAAGAAATTTAATAAAACAACTTTAGATTTTTTTTGTTTTAAATATTTAGGACCAAAAATAAACAATTCTTGATTAAAATTTCCTGTAAACTGTACACTCCAGCTTTCCATTAAGCCCAAAATTTGATCCAAACGTGGACATTCAATAAAAATATGGAAAACAGTTTCAGACACCCCACAAAAAGGACAACCCTCATCATCTGAACCATTAAGGAGTGCTTTGTGTCTGTTTGTAGCTAAAATCCCATGTACAACTCTCCACTGAAGATCACCCACCCTCTTTTCAATGGGTCTTTTGTACAGGGACCGCCAACTACCTTTCGGGGAAGAGCCTGATTCAAACACGGTTGTCCATTTAATATCTCTTACAGTTTTGAGATGTTGATAATTAATGGTTTTCACACATGCTCTGTAAAGTGTTTGTCTGTTCAAGATACTAAAATGATTCAGTTCTGGTGTGTCCAAGGACAGTAATTTTCTGTCATCTTCTTGCCAGTCTTCTTTTTTTATGGATACATGCAATTCAGGAAACCAAGCTTTCCCTCCATCATTACAATTCTCCACATGAGAAACTTTCATAAAATCCCTTATTGGAGCAGGGAAGACCTCCTCAAGATCATGTAACAACTTCTCAATAATGCGTTCAGACCTGAATCCCAGCATACGTGTCAAAACCTCTGCAGGTATCCAGTTCAGTCCCCTTCGAAGATGGCATATTTTGGAGACTCCTGCCTTCAACATTGCCGACCTAACAGTGGCAGAACACAGCAACTCAACAGAGATAAGTGGATTAAAAAACAGAGGCTCTTCATATACCCAGTGATTGGATTCATCCCATTCTCTTGAAAAGGATAACGTCTGCCAAGCTTGCAACACACCTTGATAGAATATTGTCAATCCTTCTGAAACTATTCCTTCAATGGACATGACAAATAATTGCTTATCCAGACCCATTCTTCTATTTTTCCGCAACAGAGCACATGCAACATCCATCCACTGCTGATGCTGATAGTACAAAAGACGTTGGGCTACTTGCAGACGGAAAACAGCAATCCTAGAAACAATGTCGATTAGTCCTTGTCCTCCCTCATGAACTGGAAGATAGAGGATGGCAGCTTTTAGCCAGTGCTGTCCTGACCAGAAAAACTTAACAAGATTCTTTTGAATGTCTTCAATTATGTTTCTTGGAGGATCCAAAACCATCAACTTGTGCCAAAGGGTGGAAGCAATAAGATTATTAGCTATCAGGACTCTTCCCCTATAGGATAACTGGGGTAGCAGCCATTTCCATTTAGACAACTTAGCAAGCACTCCCTCTACTAATCCTTCCCAATTTTTCATCCTATATTCCTCTTTTCCAAGATATACCCCTAAGAATTTAATACCGGTCTTCCCCCACTTTACATTTTCCGGGAGTTCAGGTAAAGGGCTTCTTTCAGAGCCACACCATAGAGCCTCTGTTTTTTCCCAATTTAGTTTGGCTGATGAAGCCCCTTCATAAATCTTTAAAGCTTCCTTTAAAACTTGAACATCATATTTATTTCTGACCATAACAGTTATATCATCTGCATAGGCTGAGAGCTTAATAGCTTCAGCTTCTGGCCTCTCACTTACTAAAATACCTGTTAATTTAGTTCTTAATAAATTAAGTAGAGGCTCTATTGCCAAAGCATATAGCTGACCAGACATAGGGCACCCTTGTCTTATCCCTCTTTTCATTAGAATTGGTACACTTAAACCTCCTCCAATTTTAACCATACTTACAGCGTCGGTATATAATATTCTTATCCATGATAAAAAATGTTCTCCAAACCCATAACACTCAAGAACCTTAAAAAGGTAATTATGGTCCACACGATCAAAAGCTTTCTCCTGATCTAGAGAAAGCACACCAAAATCAACATTGTATATTCTTGCATAATCCATAATATCTCTCATTAAAAACAAATTATCATAAATAGACCTTTTGGGTATACAATATGTTTGGTCTTTCTGTATTAACACATCAAGAACACATTTAAGTCTGTTTGCCAAACACTTTGATAAAATTTTATAATCAGAACATAAAACAGCAACTGGTCTCCAATTTTTTAGCAAACAAAGATCACCCTTCTTTGGAATCAGAGAGAGCACTGCTCGTTGACAACTTTTTGGTAGAACCTTTGCTTTGTAACTTTCCTGTAAAACTTGTAAAAAGTCTCTTCCAATTATCCCCCAAAAAGTTTTGTAAAATTCTTCTGGAATTCCATCGATTCCTGGTGCACGACCAGATGAGAGTTGATTCACTGCCTTTGTAACTTCCTCAAACGTCAGATCAGAGTCTAAGTTCTTTGCATTTCCTTCATCCAGCGTAGGTAAGTTATTAAAAAGTTCATCTGCAACAACGTTTCCGGTGCATTCTTTAGCATATAAGTCCACATAGAAATCAACAGCCAGTCTCCTCATTTCCAAAGGATCTGAGGTCAGATTCCCATCAGGTGTACGTAATGCATGCATATAATTAGTAGTATGATTAAACTTCTTATTCAAGTTGAAAAAATATTTTGTAGGAGCATCCATATCCTGTAAGGATACAAAATGTGAACTAACAAGAGCACTTTTAACTCTTTTATTTAACATATTACTTAACTCTTGTCTCCTCTGACTAAGATCTTCTCTTAGATTCATAACATTTTGATCAATTAACATATTCTGAATCTTTGAAATATCATTCTCCAATTTTTCTATTTCATATTTAATTTTACAGGAAGTGTGTGCCACAAACTGTTGACAGAAAAGCTTAATCTGAGTTTTTCCTATCTCCCACCACTGAAGAAGATTATCATAATCATTTTTTGCCTCAACCCAACAATTCCAAAACAATTTAAAATTCTCATAGAAATTTACATCTTGAATTAATTTAATATCAAAACGCCAGTAAAAGAACTGTGGTTTTGTTTCTGATAAAATAACATTCACAGTAATAAGCTGATGATCAGAGATAATACATGGTGTGATATAAGCCCCTATAACTCTATTACACTGATTATTATGTAAATAAAATCGATCTAAACGTGCTGCACTAATTCTACCTACTGCTGCTTTAATCCAACTATATTGCCTAACATTTTTATTTTTTTCTCTCCACACATCTACTAACCCTAACTGAGTAATCATTGCTTTTAAAACTTTAGCAGAAGCAGGATGTGGTTCTTCTCCATTCCTATCAATAACAAAGTCAAGGGTGCAATTAAAGTCTCCACCAATTATTAAAAAATCCTCTTGTGAAAGAGATACAAGATTATTTTTTAGCATCTCAAAAAGCTTAATTCTGTCCTTACCAATATTTGGTGCATAAATATTAACAAAGACAAAACTTCTCTCTTTTATTTTAGCTTTAATTAAAAGGAGCCGCCCATTTTCTAATTCATTAATAGATAAAATTCTTACATTTAAATCAGCAGAAAACAATATTGCCACACCTGCACTTAAATTTGTTCCATGACTAAGAACAAATTTACCATCAGACCACAAACCCCAATCTACCTCATTATTTACATCGCTGTGTGTTTCTTGTAGAAACATCACACTAATCTCTTTTAGTTTTATACTTTCTTTTAGTAATAACCATTTGTTTCTATCCCTTATCCCATTTACATTAAGAGACCCAACTCTTAGGACATCCATAATAAGATAGGAAAAGGAAAAAAACAGTAGTATGAGAAGAAAACCAAAGCAAAGACTGAGACCCATTGTGCACTTATTTTAGTCTACACTTCACTGCCCGGCGTTTCGCCCTGACCGGTTTTGCTCCTTGCCTAATTGCGGTTAAGTATTTTTTTAACCTAAACCTTTTCTGCTGAGATAACACTTCTAGGCTACATTCTTGTCTAACTTTCATAACAGATAACACAAATTTATCTAAATCTGGAAAAAACTTACCAATTTCAACTTTTTTACCCTTTGTCTCGTCCAAGAATGCATTAATCTGCTCAACCGAATACAAATCACTCCCACAATTAGCCACATCAAAGTCAGCACATGAATCATCATCTCTACAGCTTTCTACCGTCGTTTCTGACAAATCATCAAATTCTTCACTTTGCCCATCATGTGTCTCATTTTCCTGGATCATTTGTTCTGGATCACCACAAACATCTCCCTTACTAACAACATCGCTACAACTTGGAAGCTCAGCATCATTCACAATACTATCAGAAGCACTTTGCCTTACCTCAGTGATAGTACCTGCCTTTTCAGGTTGTAGCGGTGTATTCTCCGTCGCAATCTGTGGCCTATTGACTGGGCCTTCAGACGAGCCTTCCTCTTCATGATTACGCACTTTGTGCGGACAAGTGAACCGTTTGTGACCAAAATCCCCGCACTCAAAGCACCGTAAAGTCTCCGTACTAGCATACACCATATATGAACCTTCTCCATGAGATACCCGGAAAGACACATCGAGCGTTTTATCAGGAGAGCTCAAAAACATGTAAACATGTCTTCTAAAAGATAGCACATGTTTAAGTGCAGCGTTCTTACAACCCAACGAAATTTCTTTTACAGCACCGGCAATTTTGCCGAATCTAGTCAGCTCTTTAACGATACTCTCATTACCAACGAACGGGGGTACATTAGATATGATAATTTTAGTTGCCGGTGCGGACAATGGTGTAATAGGCACGTACGTTTCATTTACCCATATTCCGCTTTCAATCAAGGTTTTCACCTGATTTTCATTTTTTAAAAAAACGACTACTGCCTTATTCATTCTTGAAGCCGAGCTAATATTTTCATGACCAACTTTGGCTCCGACGGCAAGGAGAACATCCTCAATAGACGTGTTCGCCTCCGGTGTACACCTGAAGCCATTCCGGAGGGTGAGAGGCGACGCTACCCCCGCAGGGGTGGACGTCATGTTGCCTCACACTCGCACCCCACACGAAATAACTATAAAACCTTCCCTAAAAAAAGTGTTTTGAAAGGTGAAAGAAAATGGAAAAAAATAATAATAAACAAAAAAATAAGAAAAACGAAAAAGCAATTATATAGCTTAAAGGAAACTGAAAAATGCCAGACGCTCTCACACACGTGTCTCTCACACACGCACTCGTTCCCAGCATCCACTCCGATAGAGGGAGAGAGAGAGAGAGAGAGAGAGAGAGAGAGAGAGAGGTTAGAGTTATGAGAGCCATCAATCCAGACAGACGTCTCTCTCTCTCTTTTCTGTGTGTCTATGTCTCTCGCTCTTCTATATTATTTGTCTTCTCTCGCAGTGTCTCTGTGTTTCTGGCAGACTGCAGGAATGTCTGGTACTTTAGGGACTCTGAAATTAGAGAAGCAGAAAAAAGAGGGAAAGAGGAAAGTTAGAGACTCGACCACAGAAATGTAAACACGTCTGGAGCTAAAAGAACTGCTTTCACTGAAAACACCCTCGACACAAGAGCCATAAACTAACCCCAAACACACACTCGTCACACTCATAACCTCACTGCAACTCAGCAAAAACTAGATTTAATGTCATACGGCAATTAGAATACATTTATATTAGACTTGACAGAATATCACACATTTCACAACAAACACACGCACACACACACGCACACACACACACACACACACACACACACACACACACACACAGAGATGGGTGGATTACCTACAAATTAGCATTACGGATTCCAAAAATACATGACAAAAATTGTAGTTAGTAATGTAGTCCATCACATTATAATCAGACTATTTTGATGAATTTCAGATGACTTTTAACCTAATTTATCACATTAATTTAATTAGGATAATATTGTAACATATTGATATTAACATTCAAAGACTAAGAAAATAAACTGTATTTGTTGTTTTTTGTATTTTATGTTTGTAACAACATAAAATGAATTAAGCATTACATTATTACCAGGTTTTCTAAACTGGGATTCATGAAGGAACTGCAGGGGTTTGAGAGCTTTTCAGTACTTTTATGTATAACATCAATCAAAATAAAACACTTACTATAAAATTAAATATTTGTTTAATTGCATAGGCACTTTAGAAAGGAACATTTAAAAGATAAAAAGGAAATAGGGGAATCAATCAATTATGAATAATGTATTGCTATTGTGTGAATATCAAGTAATCAATAAAAAAGTAACTGTGGTCTAACTACGAGTATTTCAAAGCATAATTTAATCTAATTATAAGTACTTCATTTTTGGAATACGATTACGCAAACCAGATTAAATGTAGGCAGTACGCACTAGGCAGTACGCACTAGGCAGTATGTAGTGTAGTGAGCGCGATGTTGACTGTGTAGGGAGCGCGCGAGAGTTTGTGACGCAGCCTGCGTCTGTTTCTCCGCCGAAGCTTCACTTCAGCACCGGGGAGATTCACATGGTGAGTTTGTTTCTCTGCTGCTTGATGATTGTTCTTCTGCTCGTGTCCTCTCTCACGAGTGCTGCGGTGTGTGTGCACGCGGTTATAATGTCAGCATTGATGAAACGGTGTAAATAAAGGTCAGTAAGTGACTATAAACTAGCGATAACTCTCAGAACTGCGCTGGTGTGCTGTAATAGTGAAGAAATACTGTGTGGTTTGATTAAACCGAGTCAAACTCATTCAGGAGCAGCCTGAACACTGACCCTAGAGGTCAAGGGTCAAGTCTCGGAAGTGTGTTAGTATACAGTCAAGCCAAGACACCTTTCTCACAGTTTATTCACTGAAAATGTGAATAAAATATGAGAATATCTCAGAACAAGTTAATCTTGATAATGTCTTTGATAGAAAGGTGTGTGATGGATTCAGATGTTAAATTTAAGTATTCAACTGATTACCAAGCAATGCTTCATCGTGTTCGGTCTGTGGTGTAGAAATGTTGCATTAGCAATTAAAGAAAAAACACTTAAGCGAAACATGGCTGAATAATTTGTAGGGGTATAATATGACACAGTTTAGGCTACTTAATTATGCTCTTTCACTTACATTAATGAACGATAGTGTCCTGCACCCACGAGTGAAACAAATCACCAAAGCTATCTGCTGTGTGAATGATTTCTGTGTGGACTGTTAGTGTCCTGTTTAAGTCATCCGTGTGAAACACTGTGTGTGTGTGAGTGTGTGTGTGTGTGTGTGTGTGAGTGTGTGTGCGCGTGTGTGTGTGTGTGTGTGTGAGTGTGTGAGAGAGAGAACTGCAGCTCGTTCTGTGTGTGTTACACGCTGGATCTCTTCTGTAACCTCAAGCAGCTCATGCTGTGTATGAAAGAGTCTCTTCTGCTCATCAGGGCGGCGTATGTTTGATCAAAATACAATCACATTAGTGAAATATTATTCTGATGTAAATCATCTGTTTTCTGTGTGAATCTGTGTTAAAGTGTAATGTATTTCTGTGATGCTCCGCTGTATTTTCAGCATCATTCCTCCAGTCTTCAGTGTCACATGATCTTCAGAAATCAGAATAATATGATAAATTACTGCTCAAGACACAATATTTTTGTGTAAACCATGATACATTTAATTTTTCAGGATCCACTGATGAATACAAAGTTCAAAAACAGAAATCTTTAATCTTTTTGTAGCAATGAAAGTATCTGTCAAATACAAATGTTCATTAATTTAGTGAAATTGTTTTACACTCAGTCAGTAAATGTCACAGAGGACTACATAGAAATAGCAAATAACACATTATAGTAACATTTCAGCATGGAAAAACTGGACTTTTACAACTTTAATTAGTATTTTTTACAGTGTAACATTATTTGTAAATTATTATATTAACAGTAGTGAGCTTAAAGTGCAAACATGCATTCAGAATTATGGCCAGCATCATTTGAAGGATGATTTATTCTGTGATGATCAGTTTATCGGAGCAGTTTCAGCTGGTGTTTCTGAGACGAGCTGCTGATGTGGCTGTTTCTCTGCTGGACTAATCTAAAACAGGGAGGATGCTGACATCAAATATCTCATCTATTTCCTCTCCATATTTTCTCCTTGTGATATGAATTATTCTGCTAGCTGATGAATCACCGAACAGCTTTTGTATTATCTGGAATGACCTCCCAATCTCAATACAGTCTTTACACATTTTCAAGAAACATCTAAAGACTCATCTTTTTCGCCTGCACTTAACCAACTAACACTAGCACTTTTCCTTTTCTTGTCTTTCTGTTTAAAAAAAAAGTGTTCTGTACTAGACTGAGACGGTCCTGACTGCTTCTGTTGTTCTCATCTGTGAGTCTCTTTGGATAAAAGCGTCTGCTAAATGATTAAATGTAGATTTATAAATGTAAATGAATATTCTCCTCATTTTTAGTGTTTTTATCTCTGTGTTGGTTTTTGTTGTGGTTGAACTGTTCTTTCTGACCCAGTGTTGTCTTGGTGTTTAGATGAAAACGTTTGCTGGAGGATTTACTCTCCAGCTGTGTTCACTCAGAAATAAAAGAGCTGAAGTAACTGTGAGATTTTGAAGTAGCTGAAATAGTATTTTCTTGTCGAATGTTGTCCAGTAATCCCTGTTTTATGTACAAATCTGAAAATCTTTTTTACAGTGTGTGGGCATTTATAGAAACAAGCTCAAATTCTCAGCTCTGAGTGAACTGATCATATAGAAATATACATATATCAACATAGATCTAGCGTATTCTTTCTTTGACTTAAATCACTTGGTTCCTCTTTTAGGGTTATTTTATAATCGCAATCTTTTTAGGGAGCATCTTGTAAAGTAAGTGTAGTGCATGCAGGACATCTGTGTGGGCGAGGAAGTGCAGTTTCTGATTTAACTCAGTAAAGTGTGAGCAGTATAGATATATAATGAGTCCAGTGTTGGTGTCCTTCACTCCTCGGTCTGTACTGGTTTGTTTCTGTGATGTTGTGTGTGTTCGCCACTCCTAACTTTGTTCAGTGTTCTTCAAAATATGTTGTTTTGTGTTAAAACAGAGAGGTTTGGTCTGATGTGATGATGACAGGGTGAAGGTTTTGTGTTGTGTTGTTGTTTCTGTGTTTAGTCGAACACACCCCGACACATCAGAACGTGTTCAGCTACCGTAAGAGCGCAGGAATGAAGCGGTGAACCACAGACGACACACACTCACTGCTAACTCAAACCGTGTGTGTGTGTGTGTGTGTGTGTCTTTGTAAAAGTTCACTGAGTGTGCGAGGGCATTTGTGTTAGTGTATGTGAGTGTGTGAGTGTACCTACTTGTTTGTTCGTTTTTTACTTTGTTTTGTTTGTTACTAAACCATATTTTGGGTTCAAATTTGTGTGCAAGTGTGTGTGTGTGTGTGTGTGTGTGTGCAAATGAAAATATAATCAGGGATGCACTGAAATTCTAATTCTTGTCCGAAGCCGAACCAAATGATACTCCGGGTTGAAGGCTAACTCACTTCAGCAATCCTGACTAGCCTGGACTGATCTGGTTCACAGCATCTGAAATGTTATTATCATTCTGAACACCCAGAGCAAAGTCTGTCGTCAAAGTATTTCTGTAGAACTGTCCTGCATTCATCTGTGACTGAATAACTGTGTTACGTCTGCACACTCTGAGACACAAGACCTTTATCACATTATTCTCCTACTGTCTCAGAGATATAGATATATATATATAGTGGCGGTTTATCAGGAAGGGATCCTTGTGATTTGATTGAATTAGAATAGAGAGTGCTAGAGTTAGAAGGTCAAATAAAGATGGAAGAGATGTGTTTTTATGTGACGTATTGTATTATGTTTTATCAAATGAAATGATGAGCAGCAGAGATGAAGCTCAGACAGTAGAGTCACGTTTGGACACAAGTGTGTTTCCTGGATTAGTCTTTGGTGAGAGAAGCTCAGTGAGGTGAACTGACGGAGAGACCCACCGCAGCGGAGCGGTGTGATCCGGATCACGGGAATCTCTTGGATCCGTCGGGTGGATTCACCACGGATGAGCTCTTATTTTCCTCTAGAACAGAAACAGTGCTGATGTGCATTTCAGCACAGTGTGAATATCGTTTACACAGAAATACACTACAAATAATTATTCTCTGAGTATTTTGGTCTTGTTTTCTGGTATGGCAGATATTTTTGCTCGTTTTAAACAAAAATTAACAACATTTGGATTTCTTTTCTTTTTTTTAAAGAAGATTAATATCTTAAATAATTTTACTTGTACACTTAATTCATCTTTATTCAAGATTTGTTTTATATTTATACTAGAAAACAAGACAAAAACACTAAGAGAATAATGTTTTGCAGTGTTTGTGGTTATTAATTTCTTCAGCAGACTCTCCAGCTGAAATCTGTGTGTGAGTGTGTGAGTGTGCGTGCGCGCGCGTGTGTGTGTGTGTGTATAGACGTGTCATTATAGGCTGGTCTTTCGCAGTTTCTGTGCTGAGCTGAAGTCCATCAGTGTTGATACTGAAAGTGTTTTTCCATCTGTGTGTGTGTGTGTGTGTGTGTGTGTGTGTGTGTGTTTTAGGCTGCAGTGGTCAGATGTCTGATGTCTGTCGGAGGAAATGATCCAGACTGGAGGAGAACCAGAACCAGTCAAACACACAGGTACAGGCAATTACACACACACACACACACACACACACACACACACACACACACACACACACACACACACACAGACTTTCTTTTATCTAGCTTAATAACTTATTTTTAAAACACTCGTGTGATTAATATGTAATCACATGTTTGATTAAAATGTCAGGTTTCTTCAATGTGTCATTAGTGTAAATAAGTCCGTCCTCTCTTACTGTCTTAAAGGGTCATCAACAGATGGGAAAACTCCTACAATGTCAAAAAACAAGTCCTGCAGCTTGTAAACAGGATTAAAGTTAGCGTTACTATAGCAAACTTTACTTACATTGTTATTATTTTTTTAAAGTAATTATGTCACAGTTCCTGTCATTCATGACTCCATTAAACAGTAAAGTGTCCATCAGCAGCTAGTGGGTCCAGTTTCTTTAAAACAGTCCTGTTTATCTCTCTTTCTCTAACACACACACACACACACACACTCACACACACCCCCACACACACACACGCACACATACACACACACACCCCCACACACACACACTCACACACACACACACACACTCACACTCACACACACACACGCACATACACGCGCGCACACACACACACACTCGCACACATACACACACCCCCCCCCCCACACACACACACACTCACACTCACACACACACACGCACACATACACCCCCCCCCCCCACACACACACGGTACAGTAATGAAGACGTTCAGACGCAGCTCTGTCTGTGTGTGTTGTGATGGAGGAGCGCTGCTCAAGTTCAGCATGTGCAGAAAACCTGCAGTTCTCCAGACATTTGTTATCCAGCAGCTTCAGCAGGATGAGCGCCAAACAGTGACACTGACACACACACACACACACACACACAAATGCTCAGGGTCGCAGTGATCTAAACGCTCAGATGAGTTCTGTGCCGCAGCGGGACAGGAGTTTTTCAGCTCATCCATCTGTGAACACGACATGATCTTCACGTGAGTCTCTGTGTGTGTGTGTGTGTGTGTGTGTTTGTGTGTACTTTGCTGTTGTTTTACTCTGAAATCTGAAAAGTGTAATTTTTCGTGTGTTTTGAATGTTTTTTGTGGCTTGCTGTGGTTCTAAATTAAGTTTGACTGTGAAGCACCTGTTGCAGTTAAAGGGTTACTCCCTTTACACATTTTGTCATTAATCACTTACCCCTATGTCTTTCCAAACCTGTAAATCTTTGTTAGTCTTCGGAACACAATTGAAGATATTTTGGATGAAAAGCTGGAGGCTTGAGACTGTCCCATAGACTGCCAAGTAAATAACAGTGTCAAGGTCCAGGAAAGGTATGAAAATTTGTCATCAAAATACTCCTGGCCACAAGGATGCGCTGTTTTATTTCAAAAGCTAATGCAGGTAGAAACAGCACATCCTGGTGGTAAGGAGGACGCAGAAGAGTATACACAGCACATGATATGGAGTGACACGGAGGAGACTGTTGACACAGGATTTATTGAATAAAGTTGTTATTTTTGTTTTCTTCGCTTACAAAAAGTTTTTCTGTTGCTTCATGTAACCAAGATTGCAGATGGAGTATTCTGACGACGACTTCACATACCTTTATGGAGCTTGACACTGTTATTTACTTGGCAGTCTATGGGACAGTCTCAAGACTCCAAGTTTTCATCCAAAATATCTTAAATTGTGTTCTGAAGATTTTTTCTGAAGTGTTTTTTTGAAGATTTTACGGGTTTGGAATGTCATGGGGATAAGTGATTAATGAAAAAATTTTAATTTATTGGTGGAGTAACCCTTTACTGCTTGTAGTGATGATGGTGATGATGTGTGTGTGTTTGTGTGTGAATCATCATGATAAAGCTCAGCTGGAGTCTCATATTTAACACCTTTTGTCTGTCATCTGTCTTTGGTCTATCTGTCTCTACATCTCTCTCTGTCATCTGTCTGTCGTCCATCTGTCTATTTGTCATCTGTTTGTCTGTCTCTCCATCTGTCTGTCTGTCATCTGTCAGTCATCTGTCTGTCGTCCATCTGTCTATTTGTCATCTGTTTGTCTGTCTCTCCATCTGTCTGTCTGTCATCTGTCAGTCATCTGTCTGTCGTCCATCTGTCTATGTATCATCTGTTTGTCTGTCTGTCCATCTGTCTATTTGTCATCTCTCTGTCTTGTCTCTCCATCTGTCTGTTTGTCATCTGTCTATCTCTCCATCTGTCTGATTGTCATCTATCTGTCTCTCCATTTGTCTGTCTGTCTTTCCATCTGTCTGTCGTCTGTCTGTCATCTGTCTGTCGTCCATCTGTCTGTCTCTTCATCTGTCTGCCCTTCTGTCTGTCTGTCTGTCTGTCTATCTCTCCATCTGTATGTCGTCCATCTGTCTGTCTGTCTATCGTCTGTCTGTCGTCTGTCTGTCATCCATCTGTCTGTCTATCGTCTGTCTGTCGTCTGTCTGTCTATCTGTCTGTCATCTGTCAGTCATCCATATGTCTGTCTGTCTGTCTGTCATCTGTCTGTCTGTCGTCCATCTATCTGTTGTCTGTCGGTTTGTCATCTGTCTGTCGTCTGTGACGTCTGTCTGTCATCCATCTGTCTGTCCGTCGCCTGTCTGTCTGTCTGTCTGTCTGTCTGTCTGTCTGTCTGTCTGTCTGTCATCCATCTGTCTGTCGTCTGTCTGTCTGTCTGTAATCTGTCTGTCATCTGTCTGTCGTCCATCTGTCTATTTGTCATCTGTTCGTCTGTCTCTACATCTGTCTGTCTTCCTTCTCTCTGTCGTCCATCTGTCTGTCGTCTGTCTGTCATCTGCCTGTCATCTGTCTGTTGTCCTTCTGTCGGTCTGTCGTCCATCTGTCTGTCTGTCTGTCTGTCTGTCTGTCTGTCATCCATCTGTCTGTCATCTGTCTGTCTGTCTGTAATCTGTCTGTCATCTGTCTGTCGTCTATCTGTCTGTCATCTGTCTGTCGTCTGTCTGTCGTCTGTCTGTCGTCCATCTCTCTGTCGTCTGTCTGTCGTCCATCCGTCTGTCTCTCCATCTGTCTGTCATCTGTCTGTCGTCCATCTGTCTGTCGTCTGTCTGTCGTCCATCTGTCTGTCGTCCATCTGTCTGTCGTCTGTCTGTCGTCCATCCGTCTGTCTCTCCATCTGTCTGTCATCTGTCTGTCGTCTGTCTGTCTGTCATCTGTCTGTTTGTCACCTATCCATCTGTCTCTCCATCTGTCTGTCATCTGTCTGTCATCTGTCTGTCGTCTGTCTGTCGTCCATCTGTCTGTCGTCTGTCTGTCGTCCATCTGTCTGTCATCTGTCTGTCGTCCATCCGTCTGTCTCTCCATCTGTCTGTCATCTGTCTGTCGTCTGTCTGTCGTCCATCTGTCTGTCGTCTGTCTGTCGTCCATCCGTCTGTCTCTCCATCTGTCTGTCATCTGTCTATCATCTGTCTGCCGTCTGTCTGTCGTCCCATGTCTGTCGTCTGTCTGTCTGTCATCTGTCTGTTTGTCTGTCATCTGTTTGTCGTCCATCTGTCTATGTATCATCTGTTTGTCTGTCTGTCCATCTGTCTATTTGTCATCTGTCTGTCTGTCTCTCCATTTGTCCGTCTTTCTGTTTGTCTTTCCATCTGTCTGTCATCCATCTGTCTCTCTCTCCATCTGTCTGTCTCTCCATTTATCTGTCTGTCGTCTGTCTGTCTGTCTCACTATCTGTCATCTGTCTCTCTGTCATCTGTTTATCTTTCTCTCTTTCCATCTGTCATCTTTCTCTCTCTGTCTGTCTCTCTATCTGTCTCTCATCTGTCTGTCTCTCATCTGTCTCTCTCTAATCTGTCTGTCTGTATCTCTGTCCTTCTGTCTATCTGTCTTTCTGTCTCGATCTGTTTCTCCATGTGTCTGTCTGTCTGTGGAGAGACAGCACTCTGTTTTCCATGAGAATGCAGGAATGCTGCTCTCTTTGCTTGTGATTTCCTGTAGCGTGACAGAACTGTGTTAGTGAGTGTGTGTATGCGAGCGTGTGTGTGTGTGTTCAGTGTGTGTGTTTATCAGGGCGTCTCTCCTGTGTTCACTGATTTCTTCACACTGTAACGTGTCTCACTGTGACTTCCTCAAAGCAACTGATGTTACTCAAGAGAATCAGAGGAACACACACACACACACAAACACTTGATCTGTGCTGTTAAGAGGTTTCAGTTAGTTCTGCTAGTTAAAAAGCGGTGTGTGTGTGTGTGTGTTCAGTGTTGTGTGTGTTTGTGTGTGCTGTTGGTCACTATGATCAGTTTGTGTTGTGATCGAGTGTGTTTGACCCTTGTGTTCGTAGTGCATTAAGGGTGTGTGACAGATGAGCACACCTGAGGAGAGTGTGAGAGGTCAGATCTTCATCTGTCCGTCTGTCTGTAACACACATCTGTATCCTGTCTCTCCATCTTACACACATCCAGAAAAACATCATTGTTTCAGTTCAGCTTATCTCTGCTCTCCCAAATATCCTGTTTCTTCGAGCAGCGCGTCCAGAAGCAATAGAAAGCTCTTCCTCCTGCAGGCTGACTTCACTTCCAGCTTTAGCACAATCTCATCCGCTCCGAACCGCGCTCTGCAGAACCCCGCACACACACACACACACACACACACACACACACGGCAGCGGCGCGAGGACGGCCGTCGTGCTCCAGCATGGCCAGCACCATCAAGGTAAGAGCGGCTCCTCAAACACTCGTTTCTGGAGAGCTCCATCTTCTGAGAGTGTGTGTGGAACTTCGCTCTGTGTGGAGACTCTAAGGTCAAATCTGTGGCTGATTTCATAAACTGCTTTGACTAGTCGTACAACTTAGTCAACTGATCATAACTGTTACAGGGTTTCTGCGGGTCTTACAAAGTATTAATTCACTCTTTTCACAAATTAATGCCTTAAAATGTCTTAAATGAGAGCAGAAAGTCTTAAAGTCTTAAAGCATTAACTGCGAAAAAATGTTTCTCTTCCTCAGTATTTGTGTCTTGTTTTCCAGTGCAGATATCTAAACATCCTTTAATCAGGACACATTAGATGCAAAATCTTGTTTTCTGAGTAACCGAACAAATTCAAGTGAGTTTATGATTAAAACAAAAACAATATCTTTCAGTGGGGAATGAAAACTTATTTTCACTTTGAATTAAGTAGATTTTTCTGAGCCTTTTGGCAGAAATTTGTTCTTTTTTTTGTTTGTTTTATCCATAAATTCAAAAACAAGACTTCATATGCTGATCTTGCATCTCCAGTAAATGTATCTTGATTTAAGGAACTTTAGACATCTGCACTGGAAAACAAGACAGATCTCTCTCTCTTTTTTTTTAAGGCATGTTCAAAAGGTAAATGTTATTTCCATATTCTAGTGTTTGTGAGCAGAGCTATCCGATCTCAAAGCTTTAGGTAAGTGAATTACAAAGGAACGGAGATCTGTTGTATTTGAAAAAAATGTAAAGTGTTGCAAATATATGACAATCAGATTTAGAGACCATATTGATGTATTGTGTTCCCTTCAATTTATTCTTAACTTTTTATTGACTTTGTCTGGAGAAGTTTACCTTCACCAACCCTGCAGAAACCCTGTTTTATTCAGTTAGACCCGAGAAGGGAGAGTTAGACTGGTTAAATGCTAGTTAAGTTGGACTAGCTTTTTATGACTTTTTCACTGATTCTTGAGTCATGACACAAAACACGTCCAGCAATTGTAACGTGCTCATATTCTGATCATAAGTGCTCAGATAATTTTGGTGTTTAAATGTGAATATTGAGATCCCGGTGAATGTACATGGATAGAGGAAAACAATGAATTGTTTTATTTGTTCATATAACTGTTTTTAAAAGTTACCTAACCCTGTTTTATAAAGCGTAACATCCTCACTGATTGTTGTGTTTGATTTAATACGGTAACTAACTGATTCAGTGTATTAGACAGTTAAAATGATTACAAATTCAGGTTTTCATCACCACTCTCAGATGACTATTGAATAATATTTCATTGATGTTTTATATTTGTTGACAAATTGTTGGTCACATCTGAAAGTGTAATCTGTCTGCTAACATGACAATGCTTTGAAATGTTAAAAACAACTTAATTCCTGTTAAAGATAAAGTTAAAGTTATATTACACAGTCCAAGGTAAAAAGCACATTTTGATAAAAAAAAGAGTAAAGTTGTGAGGTTGAATCGAAGCATAGCTCACTGGCTCTACACATTAGATATATAAATTAAGTTTCATTTGTCTGAGCACAGTATTTATTTATGGCACCCTTTTGTCCTGCGTCTCACGAATCAGTGATTTATGATTGCAGAGTTTAAAGTTTCAGTGGAATATTTGATCCTCTTCAGTTTATTTATTTTGCGTCTGCTTCAATTCAGCTCTACTTCACAGTGTTTTATCGTTTCTCGTGTGGATAAAAGCGTCTGCTGAATGAAGTATCGAGACTGTTCCTCCGGTTAAAGCTGACCTGTGATGCTTCGTTTAATCAGGAATAGTTTGTCACACACTTTAGTTCTCGTACCATGAGACACTTCCATTCAAGAGCATCACTACAAACGTTATCAGTTCAGTTAAACTTTAGAAAAACAAAGACATGAAGGTTTCTGTACGGATCTCTAAGGGATAGTTGATCTGAAAATGATCATTGTGTCAGTATTTACTGAAAAAAAGAAGATATTTAGATATTTTTTTTTTTTTTTCATACATTTAAAGTCAGTTTTGCTCAAATGTTGTTTGGTTCCTGATGTTCTTCAGAATCGTTTTTATTTCCATTGCTCCACTGAAGAAGAAAAGCCGAACAGGTTTGAAACATGACGAGGAGAGTAATCTTTAAGATCCACCGGGTCACGCATGTAAACACGCGTGTCTGACTGTAGAGATGTCTGAACATGGAGTCGGTGGAGAGATGATTCGCACAGATGTGCTGAGAATGTGAAACTCATCAGATGCTGATCTCTGCTGTCGTCTCTGCTTCTCTTCATGTTTCATTCAACTTTTATTAGAAAGTCAGATTTGAGTATCTTGAGTCTAAACAACAAACGCTTCTGTCGGTTCACATACAGTGAACACTTATAATATTAATATGAATCATTCTGAACATTTATCAAGTCATTCCTCACAGAAATAATTGCTGAGTCCGAACAGGTTTCCTAAACTCTCCTGCCGTCTGTCAGTCAAGCAGATAGTCCCGCCCCCAACCAGCGATATTTTAGTATCAAGATATTAGAATTTTTGTCAGAATTCTGATTTAGATAAGAATAAGAATAGTTTATGGATATATGCACACAGTTGTTTAAAACATAAAGCTCCTGTGAACATTACTGCACAAGACTGAAAGTAACTGCAGAGAGATGTTGAAAAATTCACAAAAGCAAACTTTTTCCTGTTAGCATTTGTGTTTGTGAACACAGTATTACACACAATTAAAGACACAGATCCAGCTTGTGTAGTTGTGTAGATGTGAGGAGTTACTGATGAAGTATTGTGGCTTTCTGATCGCTCATGTTTGAAAAAGGAAGTCAAGATACTTCCTGTTAGATTTGTGTGTGTTACAGAGAGAATTGTGTGTTGTGTTTTGAAATAAGTAAGAGAATCATTTTTACAGGGTATATAATATATATTTGTATAATATTTCAACTAAGGAACATGTTTTTAATGGTTTCAGACTAGTTTTAGTTAACTATGATAACTCTTTTCACTCAAACTCTTTGAACATCGTGAACAATCACACTCTTGGTCTCTGTGGAGGGTGGAGCGTTGTATTTGCGTTGCTCTGAGGTTAATTTCGTGTCGCTCCCGCGGCGTTAACGATGGGCGTCTTCCTCGCTTCATTAGAGGCTCTCACAAATGCAGATGGATGAGCTTTTTCCTCTTTTCCATTCCCAGCCCCTGTTATCCCGTGCTGTCAGGAATGCAGGAAATGCTAGCAGAGCACTTCCTGTCTGTGGCTACATGTGTGAATGACCCAAACGCTGATTTCTCGTCGTGTAAACCCATACAAGTCTGCTTTCATTCGCTAGAACAGGGGTCTCCAACCGTATTTCACTTGGGAGCTACTTTTTATAAATGAAAGCGGCTGAGAGCTACACTTAAATCTCTTTAATAATCTATCAGTCCAAACGGTTGTACACAGCATTGTTCAAATGTGCAGGAAATATTAAAAAGAACCGATACACACACTGAAATAATTTTACCAAAAGCCAACAAATAAAATTAGCAGCACTATGCTCTTTTTATTTGTCTAAACAGTGAAATAAAACATTTAAAAAAAAAATCATGACCAGATTTTAAACTAACAGAAATATTCATAACGTGTTATCTACTGACATGTACTAAAAGTTGTGACCATTTTTTATAATAAAATTATAACATGTCAGCCTTGAAAACTTTTTTATAAAAGGATGAGTCAGAATGATCAATTAAATTTGACCTGCTCCATAAACAGTTCTACATAAGCTAATGTAAAAATCTCCACTCTTCTTACTACATTAGAGGCTATATGCCATCGACCGGTGAAAGGGTTAGCCGGGTCTAACTCAGAAGAGCAAGCACAGGATTATAACTCTGATTGGATTATTCTGAAAGAAGGAAGTCACATACACTCAGAAGATAGACCTCCAGTGTTTTGGAGAACCCTGCTCTAGAACATCTCTTTCATTCACTTTTCTGTGTTTATCACTGCTGTTCTTTCTATCGAGGCGTGCAGACTGTCAATCACTGCAGTGCTTCCCTCTGATTGGCTGAGAGCGTGTGGTGGGCGGGGCATTGTGTGTGTTATGGGCGTGTTCATATCTGCTGGAACGCAGGAGTTGTGAGTGTGTTATCTTGATGAAGCTGATGTTGACTGTGAGTTGGTGTGTGTGTGTGTGGTGTGCTGGAGTGTGTTTCTCTCTCAGGTTAAGGTTCCTCTGACCGGTTTGCTCACTAATGGGCTTCACAGCTCTGTTATCAGCGGCCTGCAGATTCATCTGGTTTCCGACATCACTTCCTTTTCCTGCAGCTGATCCCAGATCTGCGCTCCTCATGAATTCATCTGAGTTTAACTCTATAAAGCTCCTGTTTCATGAATGTCTAAGATCTCTAAATGATTAACACGATCAGTCTGCTCATGTCTTCTGTCTCTGATGGATAGTTCAGAGTGTTTGATCCAGTAAATTCTCTTCTGGTGTAACTGTACAAGCGTCCAGCTTCAGCTCGACTCAGATCTCTCCTGATTGAGCTGCTGAGTTGCAAAAACAGAGAAACGCCGAACATTATCAGGAAGGCTATTCCAGAGTTTGGGAGCCAAATGTGAGAAAGCTCTACCTCCTTTAGTGGACTTTGCTATCCTAGGAACGACCAAAAGTCCAGTGTTTTGTGACCTTTGGGTGCGTGATGGGTCTTTTTTAAATTGCTTTTATGGACTGTCAGTAATATTCTACTGTGTTGTACTGTAATGAGTATTTCATGATTTATAATTTTTACTTTGTATTGCATTTATTGTTGTTTTGTATTTTATTAGTTTGTAGCGCTTTGGGTTCTAGAAAAGCGCATTATAAATAAAATGTAATATTATTATTACTTAAAAATCCCATATTAATGTCTTATTTATTTTGGAAGACCTTAATCTAAATGTTTAAACTACTTTACTAAGAATGAACAAGCAGTAATTAGGAGTATTTTGAAGCAAAAGTCATAGTTAATAGTTAGTTATTAGTAAGAATCGAACCCTAATCTAAAGTGTGACCAGAATAATTTATGTATTTACTTGAGGAATCAAAATAACCCTGTCCTTGTACCATTAATTTAAAAATCGAGGTTGATATAGGATTTAAAAAGTAATAAGTAATTAAATACTTTTTTTAAGAGCGTAATTTGTACAGTAATCTAATTAGACTATTGAAGATGTAATTAGTAACTAGTAAATAATTACATTTTTAGAGAAATTAACCCAACACTGGCTGTAATCCACTACAAGCTCACATTTAGACTCGCCTCCATTGTAGATAGCCACGCCCACATCTCAACAGCCAATCAACAACTGATGGATATAACCAAGGACTACATTTCTGATCTTTTTGGCAGTAACTCTCAGCTCAGAAACACAAACTCTGTGTGTGTGTGTGTGTGTGTGTGTGTGTGTGTGTCCTGTAGGAGGCGCTGTCGGTGGTGAGTGAGGATCAGTCTTTATACGAGTGTTCGTACGGAGTGTCTCAGTATAAGACGGACATGACGGCGTCCGCCGCCGGTGAATACGGCCCAAACAAACTCAGTCCCAGAGTGCATCAGCAGGACTGGCTGGCTCCGCCCCCTGGACGCATCACTGTGAAGCTGGAGTGTGCCGCGGGATCCAGGTGAGACACGCCCCCAGAGCAGGAGAGAGGTCAGACCGGGGTCACACAGAGGGATAATCAGAGATGGATCACATATGCCTTAACTCTTTCTCTGCCAGCATGTTTGAAAAAAGTTGCCAGCCACTGACAGCGTTTTTGCTTATTTTGACTAAAATCTCATGGCCTCCAGAATAATAACCAAACACATTACAGCCATGAAGTCTCTGAATTTCCATCAGAGTTGTGGATCACTCAGTCACTGTTTACGGATCACTTAGGAATGAATGAGGAATGCCTTAAGATGAATCCTGTCGCAAAAAGTCAGTAACTTCTTTTATAAAACAGCATTTTTTCATGCTAAACTCTAAAAATAGTTCAATCCAGAAGTATTGTTTATTGTAAAACATGTTGAAGATTCGCTGATAGACAATTTTCTGACCTCCTGAATGTTTCTGTGTGCGCAGCATGATATCAGATCTCTGTCAGTGTAGAAAAAAGGCTCAGAAAATCTGTTAATCAAATATAGATTTCATCTGAACACTTCTTCACAGCATGCTTTGAAAAGTGTGTGTGTGTGTGTATCTGTGTCTCTGTGTGTGTGTGTGTGTGTGTGTGTGTGTGTGTGTGTGTGTGTTGGGGGGTTATGGCACAGCTCTGGTTGATACAGACACACAGAAGCGCTCTGGATCTGGTCTGTGTTGCTCCTCTGAAGTCGTCAGGACATGTGGCTCTGTGCCGTCTCTCCACTATCAGATCATCAGATTGATTCGATGGAAAGATGATGATCCAGTGATCTTCTGCCCAGAACACTCATTGATCATCATAATGTGTTCCTCACCAGATGGAAACCAGCTTCAGTTCTCAACAAATAGAAGAAAATCAGACATCAGAGACACTGCTCTTTTAGTGTCACTGAGATACTGTGATCGTCTTTATTATTTTCTGTTTCCTTTTTTTATATTAGTTAAACATTTAGTAGATTTTGGTATTTTTGTCACTTTTTTATTAGTTTATATATATATATATACAGTACAGACCAAAAGTTTGGACACACTTCTCATTCAAAGAGTTTTCTTTATTTTCATGACTATGAAGATTGTAGAGTCACACTGAAGGCATCAAGGGCTATTTGAGCAAGAAGGAGAGTGATGATGACCTGGCCTCCACAGTCACCGGACCTGAACCCAATCCAGATGGTTTAGGGGTGAGCTGGACCACAGACAGAAGGAAAAAGGGCCAACAAGTGCTAAGCATCTCTCGGGGAACTCCTTCAAGACTGTTGAAGACCATTTCAGGAGACTACCTCTTGAAGCTCATCAAGAGAACGCCAAGAGTGTGCAAAGCAGTAATCAAAGCAAAAGAAGAACCTACAATATGACATATTTTCAGTTGTTTCACACTTTTTTGTTATGTATATAACTCCATATATAATTCCACATGTGTTAATTCATAGTTTTGATGCCTTCAGTGTGAATCTACACTTTTCATAGTCATGAAAATAAAGAAAACTCTTTGAATGAGAAGGTGTGTCCAAACTTTTGGTCTGTACTGTGTGTTTATTATTTTTTTATATATATATTATTTCATCTAGTATTGTTTGTGCTTTAGTTTAGGGCAGACACTGTGTTTGGCTGTAGTCTCTGTGTTGAAGTGACTGATGAAGGTGATGTGAAGCAGCTGGGGTCAGTGTGTGAGCTTCTCTGCTGTCGTTGCTCCTGCATCAGCAGCGCTGGCCGTGTTTGACAGATGCGTGCCAGTTTAGCAGCTCTTTCCATCTCCACGAGCCCAACAGTTGGTCGACACATGAGCGAATGCGTATGAAGCCTCTGGGCTGTTGATGTGACACATTCCAGCCGAATCCCTCACATCTGTCCTCATGAAGAAGAGTAAAGAAACGCTCTGGACAGATCGAGTGTTAGCATCATCTGCCCACGCTCCTCCGGCGTTCACCTTCTGTCTTTCTTTCAGTTCATTCAGCTGAACACTGTAACAAAGACTTGGTTTGGGGTCAGTAAGATGTGTTTGAAAGTCTCTCCTGCTCACTGAGACTACATTTATTTGATCAAAAATACAGAAAATATTGTAAAATAATCAGTGTTGGGGTAGTTACTCAAAAAATGTATTTAGTTACTAGTTACTTCTGTAAATTGTAATGAGATTACTTTGCTAGTTACTGCATTTGAAAAGTAACTTCACTACTTAATACTTTACTTTACTTTTTTAAAGTTTTTTTTTTCCAAATCCCGTTTTCTGTTTTAATTTTTCTTGCTTCCATTTTTTTTCTCAACTCCTTTTTAATGGTTAAATTTAAATGTATTAATCAAAAAGCATGTCTAATTAATTTAAATCATAACACTTATACATTTTCACAGCAATTTATTAAAAGTTTTTTTTAAATGACATGTTTAGGGCCCTATAAAATGTTTTATTTTTTCTTCACCATGATTGATTTTTATAGCATGTGTAATTATTTAAATGCATAGAAACAACTTCATTTATTACATTTTTCTTAAAATAGCCTTATGAAATGTTTTTTTTCCCTTCAGAAATTCTGGTTATCAAATGAAGGCATAAAACATTCATTTTGATTTTCTTTTAAATATTGAAAATTAATTTTTTGGTAAACAAAAGGGGATTTTAAAAATAAAACATGGAAGAAATGATAAGCAGGAGATGCTTTAAAGCGCGAGGTTTCCCCGGTAACAGCTGTAAACAAAGCAGTGCTGAAAACATTTTATTTTTATTTTTAAAGGATTCACAGATGAATAGAAAGTTAAAAAAACAACATTTATTGGAAATAGAAATCTTATGGAGCATTAGAGGTGTCTTTTCTGGCACTTTATCAATTTAATGCATCTTCTAATTTCTTAGACATATCCTACTGACCCAAAACTTTTGAATGGTAGTTTATACTTGTTTTGTATTGTGTGTGTGTGTGTAAGCTAGAGTGTTGTAGTGTGTGTTGTAGTGTGTGTGTGTGTGCGTGCGTGTGTGTATTGTATTGTATTGTGTGTGTGAGACCATATGTCCCCACAGGAAAGTAAATGATGTGAAAGTGTAAGAATGGAAACAGGTTTTCTGCAGTGTAGAGTTAAGTGACAGAAAATATAGTTTAGTCAGTATAACAGTAATATAAGGCTATGTAAAGTCCCCACAATTCACAGAAACAAACGTGTGTGTGTGTGTGTGTGTGTGTATGTGTGTGTGTGTGTGTGTGCAGGTCCTCTCCTGATGTGTGTTCTGTGGTGAAGGGGAAGGGTTCTCCAGTGATGTACAGCAGCTCTATGGAGCCGAACACGTGGAGCAGCGAGCGCAGAGTGATCGTTCCTGCAGGTGACTCATCACAGCTGTGTGTGCTTCATCATTCTGTCTAACTTCCTGCTGAGCTGCTGATGCTCACCAACAACATCCTGTTTCCCGCTCATGCAGCAGGACCATAGACGTGTGTGCTTACACTGATTCACAACTTTAATCTGTCAACTAGTGGATTTATGAGTAGAGTACACTATGAACTGGACACACGCTGAACTGTAATTAGAATTATTAGAATTATAATTCTATTATCATTTACTCTCCCTCGTGTTGTTCCAAACCTGAGTGAACTGCTTTCAAAAGAAAGTCAAACCAAACTCAGTAAATTAAAAAATGTAACTAATTAATCACACATGTTTTTCTGAAATTAATCACAATTAATTACAGTTATTTTCACCTAACATTAAAGTTTTTTAAATATAAATTTATATTGCAATAATCTAGGAACAACATAAAGGCATTTAGGGCCCTATTTTAATGATCTGAAACGCAAGTGTCAAAGCGCGAAGCGCAAGTAAGTTTGTGGGCGGGTCTCGGCGCTGTTGCTATTTTCCCGGCGGGATAAATGGCTCTTGCGCCCGGCGCAAATCTAAAATGGGTTGGTCTGAAGTAGCTTCATTATTCATAGGTGTGGTTTGGGCGTAACGTGAAATAAACCAATCAGAGCGTCATCCAACATTCCCTTTAAAAGCAGGTGCGCAAGCTCCATTATGGATTGCTATTATTATGGCGTATTTACCAGGCGCACGCCAGGAGCGGTTCACAGTCGAGGAGACTGATGTTCTTGTAAGAGCAGTGAAAGACAGAGAAGTTGTGTTGTATGGGGATGGGAGAAACCCACCCAAAATACACCACAATGATTTCCGTCATCTCATGTGTTAAGATTTTTTTAGTGTAACAATTTATGATTGTCAAAAATAACTGTTGCATCTGTGTAGATTACATGAGCAAAGTGTATGCGCGTTGTGCACGCTTTACATTATGGTCAAGCATGCGCCCTTAAAATAGCATAATGAACAACGCGCAACGCGCCACTGACTTTAGACTAGGTTTTTTCTGGTCAGTGGCGCAATTGTTTAATGGAACAGCAAAATAGCACCAGGGATTGTTGGCGCCGGAACACGCCTCCTTTTTTGCGCTGAACCGCCCAGGGAGCGCAAGTTCATTCACTAGTTTAGCGACGTGCTTCTGTGGAGGGAAAAGCGCGCTTTGCGCGGGTGCAAAATAGGAATGACACATGCGTCGGTGTACAAAGTCAATTGCGCTGGGTGCAAGATAGGGCCCTAAGTGTCACCATCTTATACGCCTGCAGGCGAGGATCACTGATACCAGTGCTGCAGGTGTCCCTATCAAATAAATTAATTAAATGAATTTAACTTAAAACAGTCTTCACATCAATCCATTATAATAAATGTCATATTTACCTGTGCCCTTCAGCAAGCAGGAAATATACAGAAATTGAATAAAACTAAATTCTAAATTAAAAATATTTCAATCCCTAAAGCTAAGTTATTGATTTCCTCTTCTTGATGAACAGACATCACATCCGCTGGTTATTATTCTGTTCGGCTGCTAATACTCTAAGAGCTGACGCTGCTCAACATGACGGGGATCTGACACGCATCCTAATGTCTCATAATCTTTTATATGTTATTGCACTTTAATATGAAATTATACACAAATTATACACAACACTCTTTACAAAGAATGTGAAAAGAGTGTGTAAAGAGTGTAAAGAGTGTTTAAAGAGTGTTTAAAGAGTGTTTAAAGAGTGTTTAAAGAGTGTAAAGAGAGTGTAAAGAGTGTTTAAAGAGAGTGTATAAAGAGAGTGTAAAGAATGTTTAAAGAGAGTGTAAAGAGTGTTTAAAGAGAGTGTAAAGAGTGTTTAAAGAGAGTGTATAAAGAGAGTGTAAAGAATGTTTAAAGAGAGTGTAAAGAGTGTATAAAGAGAGTGTAAAGAGTGTAAAGAGTGTTTAAAGAGAGTGTAAAGAGAGTGTAAAGAATGTTTAAAGAGAGTGTAAAGAGTGTTTAAAGAGAGTGTATAAAGAGAGTGTAAAGAGTGTTTAAAGAGAGTGTATAAAAAGAGTGTAAAGAGAGTGTAAAGAGTGTGTAAAGAGAGTGTAAAGAGTGTAAAGAGAGTGTAAAGAGTGTTTAAAGAGAGTGTAAAGAGAGTGTTTAAAGAGAGTGTAAAGAGTGTGTAAATAGAGTGTAAAGAGTGTTTAAAGAGAGTGTAAAGAGTGTATAAAGAGAGTGTAAAGAGAGTTGTAAAGAGTGTTTAAAGAGAGTGTAAAGAGAGTGTTTAAAGAGAGTGTAAAGAGTGTGTAAATAGAGTGTAAAGAGTGTTTAAAGAGAGTGTAAAGAGTGTAAAGAGAGTTTAAAGAGTGTGTAAAGAGAGTGTAAAGAGAGTTGTAAAGAGAGTTGTAAAGAGAGTTGTAAAGAGTGTGTAAAGAGAGTGTAAAGAGAGTTTAAAGAGTGTGTAAAGAGTGTGTAAAGAGTGTGTAAAGAGTGTGTAAAGAGTGTGTAAAGAGAGTGTAAAGAGTGTGTAAAGAGAGTGTAAAGAGTGTGTAAAGAGAGTGTAAAGAGAGTGTAAAGAGTGTGTAAAGAGTGTGTAAAGAGTGTGTAAAGAGAGTGTAAAGAGTGTGTAAAGAGAGTGTAAAGAGAGTGTAAAGAGTGTGTAAATAGAGTGTAAAGAGTGTTTAAAGAGAGTGTAAAGAGTGTAAAGAGAGTTTAAAGAGTGTGTAAAGAGAGTGTAAAGAGAGTTGTAAAGAGAGTTGTAAAGAGAGTTGTAAAGAGTGTGTAAAGAGTGTGTAAAGAGTGTGTAAAGAGTGTGTAAAGAGAGTGTAAAGAGAGTGTAAAGAGTGTGTAAAGAGAGTGTAAAGAGAGTGTAAAGAGTGTGTAAAGAGTGTGTAAAGAGTGTGTAAAGAGTGTGCTGTGTGCAGATCCGAGCCTGTGGTCAGCGGATCATGTTCGTCAGTGGCTGGAGTGGGCCGTGAAGGAGTATGGGCTTCCTGAGGTGGACCTGTCTCTGTTCCACAGCATCGACGGGAAGGAGCTCTGCAAGATGAGCAAAGACGACGTCCAGCGTCTGACCAGCAGCTACACAGCTGACATCCTGCTGTCTCACCTGCACTACCTCAGAGAGAGTGAGTCACATGACCTCTAACATGCAGTAATAATCTACTTCCTCTGTCTGCCTGAATACTGGCTTCAGCTGTTTAATGCACAGGTAGTTCAGTGTCAGTGTAATCAGCGTTCTATATTAATGCACTGCTTTTATTCAGAGAGAGAGAGAGCGCACACAGAAACATTCAGGAGCACAGAAACTAATTCACACACAGCTGTCATCTCACTCTTTCTCTCTCGAGTGATAATTAATTCATCTTTGAGTCTGATCTGAAGCAGACAGAAGTTTAGTACTAACGAACTGTGACTAATAAAAATAACCCTCATTTTTACACTAATATTGAGCTGCAAACAGCATTAACAGCTTTAACTCTTTAGTGCTTGGAGTGACCATGGTATAACCAGGATAATGCACAGCAAGCCGTGTTATAACCAGGTCAATCCAGGTCATGCTTCTCCCTAAAGGAGAATATTTATAAAATATTATATAAAATATTTGTATTTTAGTTTCCTTTTTTAAATATATTTGTGACACATAACCAGTCATAAGGGTCAGTTTATTGAAATTGAGATGTATACATCATCTGAAGCTGAATAAATGATCTCTCCAGTGATGTGTGGTTTGTTCGGAGGACAATATTTGTCTGAGATACAACTATCTGAAAATCTGGAATCTGAGGGAGCAAAAAAATCGAAATATTGAGAAAATCATCTTTAAAGTTGTTCAGATGAAGTTCTTAGCAATGCATATTACTAATCAAACATGAAGTTTTAATATATTTACAGTAGGAGATTTACTAAATATCTTCATGAACATGATCTTTACTTAATATCCTGATGATTTTTGTCATAAAAGAGAAACATATTGTTGTCTATTGCTACAAATATACAAAATATATATTTTTCAAGCCAGCTTTATGAATGATATTTTGGAAGAAATCTTAAGAAATGTTTTGCATTGTGACATTATTGAAACAGAATGCTCATGAAGCTTCAATTCGTGTTGTATCATGTACAGTGTTAGATATGCATGAGATGAGAGAGAGAGACTCGAACACTGTTTTTATCTGCCTGTCTGCTGTCACACACACACACACACATATGCATCCACCCTTCAGTCTTCATCCGTCTCTCTTTCAGTCAGCATCGTGTTGCAGGATGTTTGTCGAATTGTTTGATTCTCTTTATTTTTCACGTGTCATGGATGTTTTGTTTCTCAGCTCCGCTTCCTCACTTGACCTCAGATGATGTTGACAAAGCCTTGCAAAACTCCCCGCGGTTAATGCATGCTCGCAATACAGGTAAGCAGCCCTGTGGCCCCGCCCTGACTCCGCCCCTGGCCCCGCCCACACCGCTTACACACACTCTGTCTGAGGTGCATGTGCTGCTGATGCTGAATGAGCTCAGACTGTCAGGCGTCGCTCACACTGATCTGTGTCTCAGGAGGAGCCAGCTTCATCTTCCCAAACGCCTCCGTCTTCCCTCCAGACGCCAGCAGAGCAGACAGCAGTCTCCACGGCCGGCGCTCCGGATGGAGTCAGCCGGCGTCTGCAGCTAAAGGTCGGTCAGAAACACATGTGCTGCACACGTTACGCCGCTGATGCTCACCATTAACCTGAACATGTGTGTTCATTAGTTCCTCAGAGTCCTGCTGCCATCATGAGCAAAACCCAAGAGCAGAGAGTCCAGCTAGGTGAGAGCATCACTCACAAACAGGAGTTTCACGTCTTGATTTTAGTAATGTCAAGCGATTAATCGCGATTAATCGCATCCAGAATACACGATTAATCGGTTGTCAGCATATTTTATTATTCTATAAATCAGCTGAAGTGCATCTCTAGGATGGTCTCTCATGTCAGTTTGTCATCTTCTTCTCAGATCCGTATCAGATTTTAGGGCCGACGAGCAGCAGACTGGCCAATCCAGGTGAGAAATTTATTTGTGAAGTGCTTTCCCACGCATGGCGTCATTACAAAACCTTATGATGTTAATATTTATATACTATCTTAATATCTTCACGCATTATAGTTGCAATAATTCTAGTGCTAATTTTCCCTGTTTAGTGAATCTGTCCCTGAATGGACAGTCCTAGTGGTGATATAGTTGAGGTGTGTGTGTGTGTGTGTGTGTGTGTGCTTCAGGTTCGGGTCAGATCCAGCTGTGGCAGTTCCTCCTGGAGCTTCTCTCCGACAGCTCGAACTCGTCCTGCATCACGTGGGAAGGAACCAACGGCGAGTTCAAGATGACGGATCCGGACGAGGTGGCTCGGCGCTGGGGCGAGAGGAAGAGCAAGCCCAACATGAACTACGACAAGCTGAGCCGAGCCCTGCGCTACTACTACGACAAGAACATCATGACCAAAGTGCACGGCAAACGCTACGCCTACAAGTTCGACTTCCACGGCATCGCTCAGGCCCTGCAGCCGCATCCGCCCGAGTCCTCCATCTACAAGTACCCAGCCGAGCTGTCCTACATGAGCTCGTACCCGCAGAAGATGAGCTTCGTGTCTCCACACACTCCGGCCATGAGCGTCTCCTCGCCGGGCTTCTTCAGCGCTCCGGGTCCGTACTGGAGCGCTCCGGTGCCGGGACTCTACAGCGGCCCTCGACACCCCCCCGCACACATGCCCTCGCACCTGGGCTCCTACTACTAGAGTCCCACCACATCTCCAGAACACACCTGACTGGAGAGAGAACATCCACCACCCGCTCGCGGAGCCTGGAGTTTAGCAGGAGTGTGAAAGTGTTAATGATTAGTAATATGCATTGCTAAGAACTTCATCTGAACAACTTTAAAGATGATTTTCTCAATATTTCGATTTTTTTGCTCCCTCAGATTCCAGATTTTCAAATAGTTGTATCTCAGACAAACATTGTCCTCCGAACAAACCACACATCACTGGAGAGATCATTTTTTATGATGTATGTATGAATCTCAGTTTCAAGAAACCGACCCTGATGACTGGTGCAGGGTCACGTATGTTCATGTGTGCCTTAATGTACAAACATATCAGAGAGAGTTCAGAAGGTCTGAGAGAGAGAGAGAGAGAGAGAGAGAGGAAGACAGGACTGAGGTGTGAGAGAGGAGGAAGAATTGTGGCCGTTCACGTGAAGGATGATAATGTAAGGCTGGTTCAACGGTTAATCACGATTATTGTGCTCCAAAAATATAATCACTTATTTGCAGTTTCATATGAGCACAGACCAGCAAGGTTTGCTTGCAGATTTCATCAATACAGATCGTGTTAAAGCATCTTTACAGTATTAAACAGGAAAATAGTGTCAATAATACAGAAGGACAAGAGTAAACGCTCGGTTCTCCTCGGTCACAGACTGGCTGTGTTACACAGAATATCTGAATAGAGATCACTGAGAGAGCACATGAGCATGGCTGCTAGTTTGGGAGTAAATTACATTAACCACTAGGATTGCAGAATTGTTTTACTGCAGAATTGGGCTACTTTTACATTAGTGTAGTCTGTGGGTTAAAGTGATCTCCCCGAAACACTATTTGGACAGAAACTGGGGGGAAAAACGTGATTGGGCTAGTTCTGATTAGCAATGAGGGTTTTTCCCACCGCAGACCTGGCAACCTTGTAAACCGCTGGGATTGATTTTAAAGGGATACTCCACCGTGTTTTCATATTAAACTATGTTTTTCCCTTACCTAAGACGAGTTGATACATACCTCTCTCGTCTCAGTGCGTGCACTCGATCGCTTTGGCGCGCGGTGACACTTTGAAAGCACTTAGCTTAGTCCATTCACTCAATATGGGCCAAGCAGAGAAGCTATCAAACACCTCCACCTTTTCCCGATTTAAATACAGTTAATATTTTCACTAGAGGGAGCGGGGACGGTGAGAGGATTTTTCACGAGTGAAGATATTACTGCGCCAAGACGAAGTGCTTACAAGCACTTGCCATGGTATTCCGCCACACAATACAGTTATCCATTTTACACGCTTAGAAAAGCACAACGTTTTGTTTTGTGTTACCGTCCTAGGTCGAGTTACACTACGCGAGTAACTGTATTTAAATTCACCCGTATTGAGTGAATGGACTAAGCTAAGTGCTTTCAAAGTGTCACCGCGCGCCAAAGCGATCGAGTGCACGCACTGAGACGAGAGAGGTATGTATCAACTCGTCTTAGGTAAGGGAAAAACATAGTTTAATATGAAAACACGGTGGAGTATCCCTTTA